>NC_079474.1:3426428-3729458 GCF_026230105.1 Diorhabda sublineata | reverse complement strand
CTAAGTCGTAATATTGGTACACTCTGTATATACCAATATAGAGAATGAAATTTACTCGTAGTATGAGCTTGATTGCCAATTTGCGCAAGCAGGATAATAAATATTTTGATGGAACGTGCAGTCAATTCAGTAGTGGCAGTTTGTTTACAGAGTTGAAAAGGAGGTTACTACAAAACGTGAGTATATTTTTTTTTATATTCAGACAATCTGTTTGGGTAAATACCGGTTTATTAGGTATGATACGATTTCAAATGACCTCGTAAAATTTTTTGTGTTAAGGACGATGTATGATTTTTCTAGTAACATTTCTTAATTATTCAAATTATATTATGTTTATATATAAAAAACGATGGTTCACTTTGCAAAAGTGTGAATAGGCATTATCAAATAAAAAAAGGGTTTAATTAAATACGAAAGAAACTAGTGATGAAAATTATATTTAGTTGATCGTTTTATAAATTCCACGAATGGTCAATACTTATCGACTTTGTTGAATTGCACATTTTAATTATCAAAAATAGTATAAATAAATATGTTTGCCAAATATATGAATGGTATTTCTCAATTTTCAATTATGTTTACTTTGTAGTTCATTTGTAATAAATTTAGCGTTCATATGTACCGGTTGTCCCAATAACAGAGACTCTCAACCATACGGAATGTCATTTAGTAGCACTCTATATTTCGCTTCCAATTAAAAATATGAAAAAAAAAAACATGTTGAAAACTTTTTTGCTCAGTTTTTATTTTCCATTGAAATATGCAAAATTTCAATGCTGAATAATCAATTTTAGTTATAACCAAAAATAAAAATCTAAGGTCTTAAATCGGGCTATAGTGGTGGTCATTTGCTAAATCCTTCATCTATTCATTTAACTGAAGTAGCGATTCTTCAGACACCCAGCGACTTACATAATATGCCAAAATATAACAAAGAAACTAGCAACGTGGAGCGTTCGCTACGTATTGCAATAGATGAAAAACCGTTCGAAAACAGGATAGATAAAGAGAAAGAAATGAAAAGAAATTCAAAAAGAAATATAGACAGAAAGACGAGGAGAAAACGGATTCATTAAAGAGATAGAATAGAAAACACAGAAAGATGTTGATAGAAAAAGAAATAAATAAATGGAAAGATAAAGAAAGATACAGACTAAAATAAACTGATAGAGACACAAAAAGAGAGACATACAGAAAAAAATTGAGGAGAATAGAAAGAAAAATAGTCCGGAAGAAACAGAGAGAGAAAAAGTCAGATGGAAAGAGATATATCGTATCAGAAAAGAAATAGAAATAATGAGATTTTTGAAAAGAAAGAGGTAGAGACACAGAAATAAAGAGAAAGAAATGTATTGGTTACAAAGAAAAAAGAAAAAGAGAAATACATGAACACAGGAACAAAAAAGGGCAACATCCCCATAGAAAAGGATCTATAGAGAGAGAAAAAGAGAAGCAGGCATCATATATATAGATAGAGAGGGAGAAAAAAAAAGAAAACAGATAAAAAGTAGGCAACGAGGGCAGTATTAAAGAATAGAAGAGAAAAAATTGTGATTAAAAATGTTAGCTAATAAATACAGATATAAAGAGACAAAAAAAGGACATTTCAAAATGGAGATTGAAAGAGGCTAGAGATGTACAGGAAAGAAATATAGTAAAACAGAAAGAAAAATAGAAGAGAACAGATGTAGAAAGAGATATGAGAGAGACATAAAAAGAGAAAGAAACAAATGGACATTCAAAAAGAAAGATATTTATAGAAAGAGATGGAGAGTAAAACAGAGAGAGAGATATAGAAAGACAGAAAGAAAAGTACAAAATGAGAGACTAGGAGAGAAATAGTTGTCAAATAGAAATGTCAAACGGAGATTGGTTACAGACAGATAGAAAAAGAGAAGGAAATATATAGACAAACACGCATATAAAAAGATAGAAAGAGAAAACAGGCATATTCTAAAATAGAAATGAAAAAGGTTAAAATAATAGAGGAACAGTAACAATGGAAAATAGACAGTAAGAAAAAGAGAGAGAAAAGGGAGAAATAAAGAAGAAATTCGAAAAAAATATGTTTATACATTGTATCGATAACGTAGCTGATTAATTTCATTTTTGTTTGCTATATTTGTATAACGAGAAAAGCATTTGAACATACCGTTCGTTTTTGTTCTTCCATCGTTTTTCTAGGTTTCGGTGGTGGTCTTTCGGGCTTCATTAAAAACGTCGACCATTTTTTCTGTTTGTATTTTTCTTCGGTGTTGAAGAACGTTTGAGTCGAATTGGAAAACACCATTTTTTCTACGCTATAACAACAAGTCAGAATTTATGAAACTTGACCATTAAGAAGCAATGCGATAATTTCATAAATTCGTATCATTACACTGACCAGGACCACCAGGAATCAACGGATTCAATTTTTGGATACTTCAAAATGTCGTATCGATTTGAAATTTTTTATTGAGGATCGAATTTAATAAACTCGTAGAAGAATCTTTGAAATCTATTTTGGAGCACGTCAAAATGTCGGATTAATTTCAAAGTTTGTACACTGAGAGCCGATTTTAGAGCATTTCAAAATGTCATATTGGTTTCAAATTTTGCACCTTCGTCTTTTAACGACAAGAAAACAATTTCATAAATACATATTATCCTAATCAGGATAACAAATATAGTCAGTAACAAAATTAATGGTGGTGAGTTTAGAACAACCGAAAACGTTCGGATTGGTTTCAAATATTTCACATCCGTTTTTTAATGACTACAAAACAATAATTAGATAAGTTCATACCATTATCCTTGCCAGGATAACAAGTATAGTAGGTACCAAAATTTCTGAAGTCGATTTTAGAACACCAAAAAACGTGGGGTTGGTTTGAAATATTGCACATTTGTCAATTACAAATAAGAAAACAATATTTTCATAAATTCATACTGCTATACATGCCAGGATCAACAGTATAGCATATACTCCTTGGACTCGATTTTTTAGCATTAGATTTCGAGGTGATTAAAAATTTATATATTTCTACATACCTTCCTTTAGTGTTAGATTTAGTTGTTTTATGTTTCCCGAATTCCTCAAAAACTGAAACGGAAATATAGTAAATTGGCATAAAGGATATTTAAGTCGAGCACTTACTTTCTTTTCCTAATTGTTCGGCTATTTTTTCAGCCCTTTCGATAACTGATTCATCGACGGATACCTGAACGTCTCTCATGACAATTTCTACTTCTTTACCTTCATCCTATAAATAATCTGTTATCATTTTATAGTTACCAATAATATTTTCACTTACTTGTAGTAAATTAAAAGGGATGCTTTCGCCTCTACAACAATTATTGTTATTTTAAAACAACATATTCATAGCTATTGTCGCTAATTAATTCTATACCTTTTTATTCTTAATGTAAATTTCAATCCCGCAGAAGATATGGCTTGTTGTACTTCAGAATGGGTCAAAATTGAGGTAGATAATTCGTTTATTTTCACTATAATGTCACCCCTTTGCAATCCTGCTTGTTCTGCTAAACTACCTTCGTTAACCTAGAATGAAAACAAAAAAATAGACCAGGTGATAGATTCATCCAAGTGTAAATTGATAGCAGTGGAATCGTTTAATTTGAAGGTGGGGTGAAGTTGTAATGTGCATTTGGTGATGAAAGTCCATTTTTGTATCTCGAAATTATATCATAACCCTCGTAATAATATTTTTATATTATTGACATTTCTTTATGACAACTTACGTTATTTGAAAAAGGCATAGGCAACAACCATTACACGTATATGTCTGGTTGTCTATATTACAACTATGTATTAATAAAACTTTTATACAAACTTTTAAGTTAATTTTTTTTTATTTTAATAATTTTTTTAGTAGTTTTCTGAAATTAAGATTTTATAAAAGAAGATATTCATTTTTTTAATTGAAAAAAAATTAAACTTACAATTTAAATGTTATTTAAATTTCACAGTTACTAGCACGATATACTACACATTTACCTTGACAACAATTAACGGTTGTTGAAAATCTGCACCTCCCACTATTCTAAACCCCCAATTGGAGGACGCATCCGACTTGGAGAATTTCAGGTCTATTGCCATTTAATTAAAACAAGGCCACGTTTCTATAACCGATTCAACTCCAATAATTGACTGAAAAATAAGTACCGAAGCCTGGAGGTACCGATAGCTCAAATCTATTTGCGGTAAATATTCCAGGACGACACTCGCCCAATAGCAAAAGTCAAATTTATACGAAAAAATAAGTACAAATTATCTCGTTTTTATTTTTGAGTCGTATACTAAGTCATTTTATGAAAAAGTACGAATTCGATTCGCGGATGATACATCGTGAAATACTTTTGAGGTTATGTATAAAAAAACTAAAACATCGTGACATACTTTTGAGGTTATGGATAGAAAAAACGCAGCTTTTGGTTAAAATAACTGTATTTAACTACAACCGTGCCCATACAACGCATTAACTAAAACATCGTGACATACTTTTGAGGTTATGTATAGAAAAAATGCAGTTTTTGGTTAAAATAACTGTATCTAACTACAATCGTGCCCATACAACGCATTAACTAAAACATCGTGACATACTTTTGAGGTTATGGAATGAAAAAAAGCAGTTTTTTTGTTCAAATAACTGTATCTAACTACAATCGTGCCCATACAACGCATTAACTAAAACATCGTGACATACTTTTGAGGTTATGGATAGAAAAAACGCAGTTTTTGGTTAAAATAACTGTATTTAACTACAACCGTGTCCATACAACGCATGAACTAAAACATCATGACATACTTTTGAGGTTATGGAATGAAAAAAAGCAGAGTTTGGGTCGAAATAACTGTATCTAACTACAATCGTGCCCATACAACGCATTAACTAAAACATCGTGAGATACTTTTGAGGTTATGGATAGAAAAAACGCAGTTTTTGGTTAAAATAACTGTATTTAACTACAATCGTGCCCATACAACGCATTAACTAAAACATCGTGACATACTTTTGAGGTTATGGAATGAAAAAAAGCAGTTTTTTTGTTCAAATAACTGTATCTAACTACAATCGTGCCCATACAACGCATTAACTAAAACATCATGACATACTTTTGAGGTTATGGAATGAAAAAAAGCAGAGTTTGGGTCGAAATAACTGTATCTAACTACAATCGTGCCCATACAACGCATTAACTAAAACATCGTGAGATACTTTTGAGGTTATGGATAGAAAAAACGCAGTTTTTGGTTAAAATAACTGTATTTAACTACAATCGTGCCCATACAACGCATTAACTAAAACATCGTGACATACTTTTGAGGTTATGGAATGAAAAAAAGCAGTTTTTTTGTTCAAATAACTGTATCTAACTACAATCGTGCCCATACAACGCATTAACTAAAACATCGTGACATACTTTTGAGGTTATGGATAGAAAAAACGCAGTTTTTGCTTAAAATAACTGTATTTAACTACAACCGTGTCCATACAACGCATGAACTAAAACATCGTGACATACTTTTGAGGTTATGGAATGAAAAAAAGCAGTGTTTGGGTCGAAATAACTGTATTTAACTACAACCGTGTCCATACAACGCATGAACTAAAACATCGTGACATACTTTTGAGGTTATGGAATGAAAAAAAGCAGTTTTTTTGTTCAAATAACTGTATCTAACTACAATCGTGCCCATACAACGCATTAACTAAAACATCGTGACATACTTTTGAGGTTATGGATAGAATAAACGCAGTTTTTGGTTAAAATAACTGTATTTAACTACAATCGTGCCCATACAACGCATTAACTAAAACATCGTGACATACTTTTGAGGTTATGGAATGAAAAAAAGCAGTTTTTTTGTTCAAATAACTGTATCTAACTACAACCGTGTCCATACAACGCATGAACTAAAACATCATGACATACTTTTGAGGTTATGGAATGAAAAAAAGCAGAGTTTGGGTCGAAATAACTGTATCTAACTACAATCGTGCCCATACAACGCATTAACTAAAACATCGTGACATACTTTTGAGGTTATGGATAGAAAAAACGCAGTTTTTGGTTAAAATAACTGTATTTAACTACAATCGTGCCCATACAACGCATTAACTAAAACATCGTGACATACTTTTGAGGTTATGGATAGAAAAAACGCAGTTTTTGCTTAAAATAACTGTATTTAACTACAACCGTGTCCATACAACGCATGAACTAAAACATCGTGACATACTTTTGAGGTTATGGAATGAAAAAAAGCAGTGTTTGGGTCGAAATAACTGTATTTAACTACAACCGTGTCCATACAACGCATGAACTAAAACATCGTGACATACTTTTGAGGTTATGGAATGAAAAAAAGCAGTGTTTGGGTCGAAATAACTGTATCTAACTACAATCGTGCCCATACAACGCATTAACTAAAACATCGTGACATACTTTTGAGGTTATGGAATGAAAAAAAGCAGTTTTTTTGTTCAAATAACTGTATCTAACTACAATCGTGCCCATACAACGCATTAACTAAAACATCGTGACATACTTTTGAGGTTATGGATAGAAAAAACGCAGTTTTTGCTTAAAATAACTGTATTTAACTACAATCGTGCCCATACAACGCATTAACTAAAACATCGTGACATACTTTTGAGGTTATGGAATGAAAAAAAGCAGTTTTTTTGTTCAAATAACTGTATCTAACTACAATCGTGCCCATACAACGCATTAACTAAAACATCGTGACATACTTTTGAGGTTATGGATAGAAAAAACGCAGTTTTTGCTTAAAATAACTGTATTTAACTACAACCGTGTCCATACAACGCATGAACTAAAACATCGTGACATACTTTTGAGGTTATGGAATGAAAAAAAGCAGTGTTTGGGTCGAAATAACTGTATTTAACTACAACCGTGTCCATACAACGCATGAACTAAAACATCGTGACATACTTTTGAGGTTATGGAATGAAAAAAAGCAGTGTTTGGGTCGAAATAACTGTATCTAACTACAATCGTGCCCATACAACGCATTAACTAAAACATCGTGACATACTTTTGAGGTTATGGATAGAAAAAACGCAGTTTTTGGTTAAAATAACTGTATTTAACTTTAACCGCGCCCATACATCGTATTAAGTAAAGAATTAAGAATAAACCAAATTATTTTATAAAAATTTCTGTACGCTGGTAGCCAGTCATTAATTTCCTGTGCTATTAACAAAACTTAATGAACCTAACCTAAAAATTCTTTATGTAGAAATCAGTAGTTAGGTGACGTGATTAGGTGGATATGTGAAAAAAAAATAGTTTAGTTTGAAAGTTGATGAAGTTAAATCAGAATTTTTCTTCACCAATTTATGAAAATTTTTGTTTATATAAATTCCGAACTTATTTACGCAATATCTCTTTTCATTTGTCATATTTTTATAAAAATTGTGACATATGATAGTTTGAAAATCGTACGAATAATAAAATTATGAGGTTATGTATGTTATAAACAACTTAAGTCTATTAATATACAAGAGAGACTAATAAAACCTAATTTTTAATGCAAAACTTATTTCGAATAATATAATAATAATAAATTTATTCACAAGAAATAGAATGAGTACGATTAGAATGAAACGAAAGATGTGAATAAACAAGAAATAAGCTTTAAGTACCTGGGTACTTGTTTCGATCTATGATAGTTACAACATACATACATTTATTGAGCGTATACTCAATAATACGGCTTTCGAAAAGGTCTAGGCCTGTTACTTCACCCAAAGAATTCTCAAATACGATACAGAAAACGGCCCCAAGGAGTACAAAGTCACTGGATGGGTACCTCAAGGCTCATTCCTAGGTCCTCTATTGTGGAACATTATATACGACGTCGCGTAGTAATTCTAGCGAAGCACCTAGAAGAGATCAACGTCACTTTCGATACAGACCTCGAAAAGATCTCTGGTGGATGGACACGATTGGCCTGAAACCAGCAGAACGATGGAGCTGCAAGTCGGAAAGCAGGCCATCACATCCCAACCGTTTATTCGATCCCCGGAAATGATGATCGATGCCAGACTACATTTCAAGAAACAAGCTTGAGCGAAAAAGCCTCTGGAACATCTTATCTTGGCATATGCAGAACTTAGGAGGTCCAAAACAGATAAGAGGAGCTCTGTCGTCGTCGGTGAATCTAGATACAATACAGAAGCTAAAACCAGGAATGAAAGTCGCTTCAGTTCATCATAATCACCAGAGAGAGAACCAGATCTGCCGCATTGAGCGAAGAAGACTTTAGGGCATAGAAGCAGCACAGGTTGTTGGCAAATTTGACGTTCATCTTCTCGTCTAAGAGAAGATGAACCCAACGACTTATTTCGCGAGTGGATACTTGGTTTAGCAGCCCTCACGGACCCAGATGATCTTTGGACACGGTTGCTACAGAAAATACCTTCACAGGTTCAAGCATGGGGATTCTCCGGAGTGCCCAACTTGTGCAGGAAGAAACCATAGTGCACGTATTCTTCATTTTCCGCATGCTTCGTCATACCTGAGAAGCTGAAATAGGAGTAGAAGGGAAGCTTGAAAATATGTTGATGGCCAGCTTATCAGCGACAGCAACGAGCAAGATCGCCGCTGAGATGTTGAGGAAACTTCGCTCTGAAGAGAGGAAAAGAGGGAAGAAACAAAATCGGTATGAAGAAGCAATTGATGAAGGAGCTGTATCGCTAGATCCTTCATCTGGGAAGTTATATCTAACGGCGGTTTCGCGGAAGAATGAGAGGCCAGAGATAGATGAGGTTTTTAGTCGGTATAATACGATTTTTGGTTTCTCCATTCAGTAAGGAGGTCTAAGTGGTATATTAATAACAGTTTAGTTTAGTTGAAGGGCTGTGTAGACGCCAAGAAATCGGTCCTTCAAAAGTTAAAGAAAAAACATCAATATTCAATTGTTTTAAATCATTATTACGACAATATTTATGTGGTTGTTTCTCAATTCTAAAGAGTACCTCCCTGATTAATCCTGATGATCTAAATTTGATAGTTGCCAATGAATTGATGTCGTTACGTAAGCGGTAGTGTTTGGGATGTTTGGAACAGTTATTTCCATATTGGAATTTCGTATACGGTGTGTATAAAAAAATTATTCTTAGCGTAGCACGAATTAAATTCGATCAGAGGGAAAGATTACGAAAAATACCAGAAAAATATTAGAAGACAAAAAAACTGATCAAGATTCAATGAGAAGTGATGAGTTTTTCGATTTATTTAGAATCTTAGAAAATATAAAAACTCAAGATAATTCTCATTATCTACGGTTACACTTATCTGGTTATTAGGGCAATAATGATCGATGTCGAAACGGATCTACAACAAAAAAATTTCGTTCTCTGTCTTCTTCTTTTTCTTCTTTCCATAATAGGTCTCGTTCCCACCTCATCCTGGGTTTAGGTTGTCGCTCAAACTTCTACGTGGTCGATCTCTACTCCTTGTACCAATTAGAGATTCATCTCTTGTTATGATCAGTCTATTGACTATTTTTTACGCTGTGATACCCATTCATTAATATTATCAACGTCACATGATATCATTTTTTCGTTTCTTTCTCGTTCTAGTAGAATTTTTCCCGTGATCCGCATGAAAAATTTCATTTTTGCGGTCTGCAAGAGTTTGATGTTTCTGTTACAGATCTAATTGTTCCATTTCTTATATGTATGGTGTATGTTTCACCATACAAAGTTCTGAAGACATTATTTGCTCTGGCTACTTGCCTTTTTACCTCCGAGGATTCTTTTAAGGTCCAAACTAGTGATAGGTGATAAGTCCAGATTGTAGAGGAGATATTTAGAATCGTTCCTTCCGTCTCTGGTGATAATTTGCGTTAAAAAACTGGACCCCTTCGCCCCGTATTGCGTCAGCAAGTAACATGAATTTTTGCTCGAAGTTTGGGAATCTATCGTGTCCTTATTTTACGATATTGAAGGTGTTCGAGGATGATACTTTGATCCATTTAAATACAGCAGACCTATCCAGGCACTTACTACCGAATTGATTCCGTGAACGCCGAAGAATTTCCTTGTTTTTTATACCTTTCCACACCTAGAAACTAGAAGCGATTGACACTTGACGTTCACTCATGGGACCCACTTAATACATATTAAGACACTTGATATGTCGTATTACTGGTATACAGATGGCGCTGCCATTGTCAAATGACGTTTATGAAGTACCAACTTTCAAAAGATTATTTGTCAAAATTTCATGACATTTCAATTGGTCAGAAAAAAGTGACAGCCATTTAAGTGAAGCTACTTCTGTTATTTTCAAAACAATGGATTTAAAACAGTTTCGTATGTTTATCATTGTTTTTTGATGTATAAAAATAGTGTACAAGCTCAATAATGGTTGTAAAAGTGCTATTCAGACTCTGCTCCATCGAAAAGAATCATTTGTTATTGGTTTGCTGAATTTAAACGTGGTCGTACAGATAACGAAACAGTCCACAAAGAGTTGATGATTCAGAGCAGTGTTTGGCCATGTTTACACGTAATTTTTTGCATCGATATGTGACAATGGATGAAACATGGATCCATCACTTCACTAAGGAATCAAAACGATCATAATCTGAGCGCACTGCAGCCGGTGAACCACGTCCAAACGCACCACACTCATTTGGGAAGGTTATGGCTTCAGTATTTTGGGATGCGCGTGGAATATTGCTCATCAACTATCTCTAAAAGGTAGAGACAATCAATAGCGAATACTACATAGAGAGTTGGATTGTTTGAATGCAAAAATCAAAGAAAAACGGCCTCAAAAAACCAAAATTTTCACCAATACAATGCACCAATTGACAACGATGGTTAAATTGAACGAATTACATTTCGAATTGCTTTCTCATCCAAAGTATAGTCCAGATTTGGGTCCCAGTGACTACTGGCTATTCGCTGATCTCAAAAAAATGCTCGCCGGTAAAAAATTCATTCAAATGAAGGAGCAATCGCTCAATCTGAAGCCTATTTTGAGACAAAAGACAATTTCTTCTACTAGCACGGTATAGAGAAGTTAGAGAAGCGTTGGAATGATTGTATTGCTCTTGAATGAGATTACATTGATGAACAATATCGATTTTTGACAAAAAATGTGTTTTTCTTAGTTATTCACACGACCTATTGAATAATTATACTTGAACCGCCCTCGTAATTAGCTTCTAATGGCCTCCCAGTTTTTATATTCCTTTTTCTGCAAGACCAAGAACAACGCTCGCTTATTACTAAAATAGCCGCAATTATTTATTTTTCTTTAACATTTTTTGTTTTTTCCCCTTTCGGTTTTCAAAAAACTACAGCCTAAAATGGTTTTGTGAATATCACATTATTGATATTAATGTTGATATTAATATTGTTTAAGCTTGTATTAGTACTGATAAAACACAGACGGATAAGTATGAAACTCGATATCTTTTGAATTCTCGACCTTCACAATATAACTGACTCCAGTTATTTTTATATTACATTATCTAATCGTTGTTGGGGCTACATTTGAATTAAATACAGTTTGTTATTAGTTTGTGAATAGAACAAAGTGCATTTTATAAACAGAGAATAGGTAAACTTATTATTGTATAAATTAAACAATAAAAACTACAGAATTATCGAAAATATCAATCAGTAACACTGATTATTAATTTCTCATTTGGATATATAATTTATTATTCTCATTATTTTTTATTTTCCAAAAATTAGATCAATTGGGCATTCCTAGGATTTCCTATTTTTTTCTTTTCCGTTTCTCCGGTTTGTAAAATCCTTTTTGCCGGTTTATTGCTCAAAGAAAGTGTCCAAAGCATCTTTCTTAGTGACACCTTCGACTCTGGCGTAAGTACTTCATTTATAGTCCGGTTAAATTACACCAAAAAATAAGAGTGAAGCTACTTAAATTCCCATTAAGCAGAAAATCAGTAAAATAGTTTAAAATACATTTGAATATAGAATTTGAATGTTTCCCATCATTTCCGTTTATGGAAAAATTTTTATTCAAGGTCGAAGGTCAAAAAAATGAGTTTTTCGAAATTTTCAGCAAAACAGTGAGTTTTATTATAAAAATACCGTAGACAAAAATTGTAGTTCATAAAATTATCTATAAAAAACGTATTAATACTTTTTTTCCTACAAGCCACTGTTTCTGAGATATAATGATTCAAAAAGTTCAGTTGAGTTTTTTTAGATGGTGTCCATCATATTCTGTACATAATCCGGTCAATTTAGACATTCTAAGTTACGTAAATCTAAAACTCACTAAAATTGTTTAAAATACAATTGAACATAGAATTTGGGTGTTCCTCATCATTTCCATTTATGGAAAAAATTTTATTCAAGGTCAAAGGTCAAAAAAATGAGTTTTCCGCCATTTTCAGCAAAAAGGTGAGTTTAATTAAAAAAATACCGTAGACAAAAATTGTAGATCATAAAATTATCTACAAAAAACGTATCAATAGTTTTTTTCCTACAAGCCACTGTTTCTGAGATATAATGATTCAAAAAGTTCAGTTGAGTTTTTTTAGATGGTGTCCATCATATTCTGTATATAATCCGGTCAATTTAGACATTCTAAGTTACGTAAATCTAAAACTCACTAAAATTGTTTAAAATACAATTGAACATAGAATTTGAATGTTTCCCATCATTTCCGTTTATGGAAAAATTTTTATTCAAGGTCAAACGTCAAAAAAATGAGTTTTCCGCAATTTTCAGCAAAACGGCGAGTTTTATTATAAAAATACCCTTAACAAAAATTGTAGATCATAAAATTATCTACAAAAAACGTATCAATACTTTTTTTTCTACGAGCCACTGTTTCTGAGATATAATGATTCAAAAAGTTCAGTTCAGTTTTTTTAGATGGTGTCCATCATATTCTATACATAATCCGGTCAATTTAGACATTCTAAGTTGCATAAATCTAAAACTCACTGAAATTGTTTAAAATACAATTGAACATAGAATTTGAATGTTTCCCATCATTTCCATTTATGGAAAAAATTTTATTCAAGGTCAAACGTCAAAAAAATGAGTTTTCCGCAATTTTCAGCAAAACGGCGAGTTTTATTATAAAAATACCCTTAACAAAAATTGTAGATCATAAAATTATCTATAAAAAACGTATTTAGACTTTTTTTCCCACAAGCCACTTTTTCTGAGATATAATGATTCAAAAAGTTCAGTTGAGTTTTTTTAGATGGTGTCCATCATATTCTGTACATAATCCGGTCAATTTAGACATTCTAAGTTACGTAAATCTAAAACTCACTAAAATTGTTTAAAATACAATTGAACATAGAATTTGAATTTTTTCCCATCATTTCCATTTATGGAAAAAATTTTATTCAAGGTCAAACGTCAAAAAAATGAGTTTTCCGCAATTTTCAGCAAAACGGCGAGTTTTATTATAAAAATACCGTAGACAAAAATTGTAGTTCATAAAATTATCTATAAAAAACGTATTAATACTTTTTTTCCTACAAGCCACTGTTTCTGAGATATAATGATTCAAAAAGTTCAGTTGAGTTTTTTTAGATGGTGTCCATCATATTCTGTACATAATCCGGTCAATTTAGACATTCTAAGTTACGTAAATCTAAAACTCACTAAAATTGTTTAAAATACAATTGAACATAGAATTTGGGTGTTCCTCATCATTTCCATTTATGGAAAAAATTTTATTCAAGGTCAAAGGTCAAAAAAATGAGTTTTCCGCCATTTTCAGCAAAAAGGTGAGTTTAATTAAAAAAATACCGTAGACAAAAATTGTAGATCATAAAATTATCTACAAAAAACGTATCAATACTTTTTTTTCTACGAGCCACTATTTCTGAGATATAATGAGTCAAAAAGTTCAATTCAGTTTTTTTAGATGGTGTCCATCATATTCTATACATAATCCGGTCAATTTAGATATTCTAAGTTACGTAAATCTAAAACTCACTGAAATTGTTTAAAATACAATTGAACATAGAATTTGAATGTTTCCCATCATTTCCATTTATGGAAAAAATTTTATTCAAGGTCAAACGTCAAAAAAATGAGTTTTCCGCAATTTTCAGCAAAACGGCGAGTTTTATTATAAAAATTCCGTAGACAAAAATTGTAGGTCATAAAATTATCTATAAAAAACGTATTAATACTTTTTTTCCTACAAGCCACTGTTTCTGAGATATAATGATTCAAAAAGTTCAGTTGAGTTCTTTTAGATGGTGTCCATCATATTCTGTACATAATCCGGTCAATTTAGACATTCTAAGTTACGTAAATCTAAAACTCACTAAAATTGTTTAAAATACAATTGAACATAGAATTTGAATGTTTCCCATCATTTCCGTTTATGGAAAAATTTTTATTCAAGGTCGAAGGTCAAAAAAATGAGTTTTTCGAAATTTTCAGCAAAACAGTGAGTTTTATTATAAAAATACCGTAGACAAAAATTGTAGTTCATAAAATTATCTATAAAAAACGTATTAATACTTTTTTTCCTACAAGCCACTGTTTCTGAGATATAATGATTCAAAAAGTTCAGTTGAGTTTTTTTAGATGGTGTCCATCATATTCTGTACATAATCCGGTCAATTTAGACATTCTAAGTTACGTAAATCTAAAACTCACTAAAATTGTTTAAAATACAATTGAACATAGAATTTGAATGTTTCCCATCATTTCCGTTTATGGAAAAATTTTTATTCAAGGTCGAAGGTCAAAAAATTAAGTTTTTCGAAATTTTCAGCAAAACAGTGAGTTTTATTATAAAAATACCGTAGACAAAAATTGTAGTTCATAAAATTATCTATAAAAAACGTATTTAGACTTTTTTTCCCACAAGCCACTGTTTCTGAGATATAATGATTCAAAAAGTTCAGTTGAGTTTTTTTAGATGGTGTCCATCATATTCTGTACATAATCCGGTCAATTTAGACATTCTAAGTTACGTAAATCTAAAACTCACTAAAATTGTTTAAAATACAATTGAACATAGAATTTGGGTGTTCCTCATCATTTCCATTTATGGAAAAAATTTTATTCAAGGTCAAACGTCAAAAAAATGAGTTTTCCGCAATTTTCAGCAAAACGGCGAGTTTTATTATAAAAATACTCTTAACAAAAATTGTAGATCATAAAATTATCTACAAAAAACGTATCAATACTTTTTTTTCTACGAGCCACTATTTCTGAGATATAATGATTCAAAAAGTTCAATTCAGTTTTTTTAGATGGTCTCCATCATATTCTATACATAATCCGGTCAATTTAGATATTCTAAGTTACGTAAATCTAAAACTCACTGAAATTGTTTAAAATACAATTGAACATAGAATTTGAATGTTTCCCATCATTTCCGTTTATGGAAAAAATTTTATTCGAGGTCAAACGTCAAAAAAATGAGTTTTCCGCAATTTTCAGCAAAACGGCGAGTTTTATTATAAAAATTCCGTAGACAAAAATTGTAGGTCATAAAATTATCTACAAAAAACGTATCAATACTTTTTTTCCTACAAGCCACTGTTTCTGAGATATCTTTTCGTATTTAATGGTTTAACCAATATATTTCAAGCAGTTTCAAATATATTTCATTGAATTGAACCGAGGCTTGTGAGTATTTGTAAGAAATTTCTGTTGACTGGTTGGAACTGTCGTAAGTTCATCAAATAAATTATCAATTGACGAAGTTCGACGAAGTTGTTCTGCAGTTTTGGTGTTTCTCGTGCAATCATTATAGCCATTAAATATATGACAATAAATCTGAAACATTAACTTTTTGAATCGTTATATCTCAGAAACGGTGTATCGTAGGAAAAAAAATTCATACGTTTTTTGTAGATAATTTTATGATCTACAATTTTTGTCTGAGGTAATTTTATGATAAAATTCACCGTTTTGCTGAAAATTGCGATAAACTCATTTTTTTGACCTTTCAACTTGAATAAAATTTTTTCCATACACTGATATGATGGGGAACATTTAAATTCTATGTTCAATTGTATTTTAAACAATTTTACTGATTTCCAGATTGATTTATGTAACTTCGAATATCTAAATTGGCTGTATTATTAAACTGTTTGAATTTTGCTTTTGAGTAAGTTTGAAAGTACCTACCCAGCTTTCGCTACTATGTATAAGTCTAAATATTGATTTATACACGTTTATTTTGGTGTTTTTTGTTATTTATTTTTTTTCCAGAAAATTTTGATTTCGATTGACGTGCTGATTACCCAATTCACCTCTGCGTCTCAATTTCCACCGCTCTGTACGTCCGTACCTAAAAATCTTCGTCATTTTCAATGTTAAGAAATTATTCTTCATTTTTAGCTATACGAATATAATAACAATCAACAACAATTCCTACAGGGCTCAATTTTGGTGTTGATGTTGAGTTTACCGTTAGAAATAAATTCCCAGAACCCCACATAGACCCCATATATTCTAAAAATATCAAAAAACGATGTTTATTAGATTTTTATGATAAACAGTTTCGAAATTCGATTGATATCTGGCCTTTGAACCGGACACGACGACGTTTTCATACCATAGACATAACGGATACGTGGTGCATGTACGAGGGTTGCTACAAAAGTTTTTAGATAGGCAAATAAAAACAAATATGTATTATTGGATATGGCTTCATTGTTTTTCGAAATATCCTAACCAATTGTCCGTTCCGATTAAGGTACTTTCAAAACATATGATTTGAACGCATCAACCGCTTCTTGGGTGTACAAAAACGTCGATATCGTATTTTATTTTCCATCTGCGGGCATAAGAAGAAATCATTGGGTACCAAACAAGGACTGTACGGTGGATGATCCATCAATTCGATGGTTTGACAGTTCAAAAACGTTTTTGTTTGAACTGATGTGTGAGACTGAAAAAAACCCTTGACCTTTACACTGAAATTAAACTTTTCGGGACTTGTTTTTATTTGACTAATATGTTTTGGTCTAATTTGACCAGACTAGCAACACGTTTTATTTAGTAAACAACTTTTTATATACATGGTGAATAACTTTAATTTTCAGTACTAAAAAAAGTAAGGAAAAATGAGTGTACTGATTCCGATGTTGATTACGTTAATCGTTGTTGCAATAGTTTACCAATGGATGAAGAAAAGAGAAAAAGAATTGACGAAATGGATACCCGAAGTGCCGCAGAATCCAATTTTCGGCAATCTGTTAGAAGTTGCGAATCCAACAGGTTAGTTTTATCTGCTAACCATCAAATTATCCCTACCAAACGAAAACATTTTTACTACCTTGGATTACTATACTTTTTAATGGTATGATGTCTCCCGCTGTGAACAAATAATATAAAGTCTGTGATCTTTGGCTAAATTGACAATACACAGAATACATCATACACGACACAGAACATGATCATAATTACGATCATAGAACATGTGTTAAACAAGGTGTCAAGTGATTCTATTAAAACCAGTGACATGTGACAGATGGTGTTAGTGACAGTTGATAAACAAGATGACGCTACATATGACGTGACTTTCTTCATAGTTTACAAGTATCTTATAAGTTAAATCGAATCGCACGTGATCATAATTACGATCATAGAACATATGATAGAAAGATGTCAAATGATTCTATTAAAATCAGTGACATATGACAGATAATACTGGTGACAGTTGAAACACATGATGACGTTACTTATGAAGTGACTTTCTTTATAGTTTACTAGTTTACAATCGTGACATATGACAGATGGTGCTAGTGACAGTTGACACACGAGATGACGCTTCTTATGACATGCCTTTCTTTGTAGCTTACAATTATGATGGCGTCTTACAATTTATATCAAAGTGTTGGCTGTATATTTTGGCGTCGATGTATGTCGTTGTTGACACATAAGATGACGCTACATATGACGTGACTTTCTTTATAGTTTATAGTCAAAATGGCGTCTCACAAATTAGATCGCAACGCACGGGAATATTATTACGATTATAGAACATATAATAGACAAAATGTCAAGTTCAATTCTATTGAAACCAGTGACTTGTGACAAATAGTACTGGTGCCTGTTGACACACAAGATGACGTTACATATGACGTGACTTTCTTCATAGTTTACAAGTATCTTATAAGTTAAATCGAATCGCACGTGATCATAATTACGATCATAGAACATATGATAGAAAGATGTCAAATGATTCTATTAAAATCAGTGACATATGACAGATAATACTGGTGACAGTTGAAACACATGATGACGTTACTTATGAAGTGACTTTCTTTATAGTTTACTAGTTTACAATCGTGACATATGACAGATGGTGCTAGTGACAGTTGACACACGAGATGACGCTTCTCATGACATGCCTTTCTTTGTAGCGTACAATTATGATGGCGTCTTACAATTTATATCAAAGTGTTGGCTGTATATTTTGGCGTCGATGTATGTCGTTGTTGACACATAAGATGACGCTACATATGACGTGACTTTCTTTATAGTTTATAGTCAAAATGGCGTCTCACAAATTAGATCGCAACGCACGGGAATATTATTACGATTATAGAACATATAATAGACAAAATGTCAAGTTCAATTCTATTGAAAGCAATGACTTATGACAAATAGTACTGGTGCCTGTTGACACACAAGATGACGTTACATATGACGTGACTTTCTTCATAGTTTACAAGTATCTTATAAGTTAAATCGAATCGCACGTGATCATAATTACGATCATAGAACATATGATAGAAAGATGTCAAATGATTCTATTAAAATCAGTGACATATGACAGATAATACTGGTGACAGTTGAAACACATGATGACGTTACTTATGAAGTGACTTTCTTTATAGTTTACTAGTTTACAATCGTGACATATAACAGATGGTGCTAGTGACAGTTGACACACGAGATGACGCTTTTTATGACGTGCCTTTCTTTGTAGCTTACAATTATGATGGCGTCTTACAATTTATATCAAAGTGTTGGCTGTCGTCGATCATATCGTTAATACTTATGGTGGTAGTAAGCTGATATATTTATCGAATGTTTTAGATATTTTAGAAGCGTATACAAGATATTTAAATGATCATAATGGTCTTTGTGCCATCAATATAATTATTAAAAATTTTGTACTGGTTTCTGATCCAAGATTTTTGGAATTCGTCTTGGGAAAATGGGATATACTCAAAAAAACTGATGAATACGATTTTTTGAGTAGCTGGTTGGGTTCCGGTCTGCTAATAGCGAAAGGTGAACACATCTTTACCCCTTTTGTTTAATGTAAAACCTTTTCTTTGTTTCGTTCCTTATTTTAGAACCGATCTGGAGGAAAAGAAGGAAAATGTTGACGCCATCTTTTCATTTTTCTAACTTGGAAAATTTTATAAATATTATAGAAAAATGTGGTGATACTTTGATAGAGTTGTTGGAAAAAGAAACTCTCGAGGAGAGAGTGGATATTAGCAAATATACGACAAACTGCACTTTGGACATTATATGCGGTAAGACCTCATTCGATAATTAGTATTAAATCATTATTTATTATTTATAATAATAATAATAAATAATTTATTATTTGTTCTCTTCCTAGAGTAGAAACCTACACTTTATTTTAAGAGGCTGTACCAGGTAGAATCGTGTCTCTGGTGTTCCAGAAGCAACCGATAGGTGGTGCGCTAATTTTTTTTTATTTGACGTTGTCAAGATCCGGATTTGGACTCTTATTATCTTGCCTAGTGGTCAGAGCACCAATGCACTCGACTACGACGACGGAAATGTCATTCTTTTAATAAATATTTTGACAAATATTTGATTTATTTTACGAGTATATTCAATTCCGATAATTTCCATCATCTGCCCGGTTTATTATCACAATAAAATCACGTTTGTTTAGCGTTTTCGAGGTCGTTTAATCCATTTATCGAGGTCCCAGATGTGGGAAATTAAATTAGTCGATTTTAGGAATAATTAAATTGGTTCACTTCCGGTTCAGTTTTTTGAATTAAACGAAACGTTTTTATTTGCGGAGGGAGCTATTTTGAGGATGGGAGCTTGGCTGAGGAGAGAAAAGGTGTACAATAAGAAAAAAGTCAAAAATAATATATTTCTTTTTATTTTTTTTTTACATTCGAAATGTCTCTTGATGTTGCGAAGCAACGCATCAATTTTGTAATTGAATTAGGTTATGTTTACTTTAGGTAACGTTAGAAAACAGCTGATCCACGTCAAAATGGCGGTCGTGGGGTAAACTGGTTTCTTTTTCGTTTACTTTGTATTGTTTTTTGTTTTATGGTTTTAAGAGGACTCCACAGATACTTTTAAGATATGTTTCAGTGAAAGTAATACAGCTGAAACTTAGTACATATTTCTTAGTCTTTCTTAGTACAAGAATAAGGTGGAGTTATTTTCTTTTCATTAGATAAAAAGAAGTAAAAAACGACAAAGCTACGTTTCCGGAAGGAAATTTCGCAATTAAGAAGTCATTAAGCCATTAATAATAAGATCTATAATTCAATAAATAAACCGCACAAATCCCACAAAAAGTTATAGCAAAAGAATTTGTTTACCCCACGGCGGTCATTTTCGAACGGCCATCAGCTGATTTTGATAATTCGTTTGTCCCCAATCGAATGAAATCTGTGGTTAATTAACGAATTCGGTGAAATGGTGAAAGTACTAATTTGGGATTTCGATAAATGGATTTTAATATTTCGAAAACGGCAGACAAAAATTCAAAATGATCGTTACATTTTGTAGAAGCTGCTATGGGGGTGTCAATCAACGCTCAGATAAATCCCAATTCGGAATACGTCAAAGCGGTACATGCGAAATGTAAATTTTTAATAGAAAGGACCTATTCAATTTTCAAAAGATACGATATCTTATATAGACTTACGCCGACTTACTATTTCGAAAAGAGCTGTGATGAAATATTACATAATCACACTATGCGTGTCATAAATTCCAGGAAGGAGAGGTTAGAAAGGGAAAAAGACAAAAATGTAAATAGTAACGACAACGAAGATGTCGGTTTAAAAAAAAGAAAAGTGTTTCTCGATATGTTGTTGGAATATTCTGATAATGGACAAAACTTGACCGATCAGGATATCAGAGAAGAGGTTGATACTTTTATGTTTGCAGTAAGTTATTTTCTGACGGTTTTAGGTCAGTCTAGTTCATAAAACTATCGATTTTTTTTTTCGTAAGATTTTTATTTTACGTAACAAAAATCAAAAAACTAGAAATAAAATAACAGATATATTTATAAGGTCAGTTATGTTTTGAGATATCGAAGTAAATAAAGAGGAAAATGTGGAAAATATATTTCATATTTCCATGAAATCTCTATTCAAAAACCAGCAGTGATCTGCCATAATGTGAGAATCCCATCCAATTTGATACCTTTCCTCCATTACTTTTAGATCTTGGTGGAATGGTTCTTCTTGTTACTTATTATAATTTTCTAAATTTTCCGGAAATTTTTGACAACCGACACAAAACTTTTTCAAGCTTTGCTTTCCGGAATAGTCATAACTTTGATCAAATCCGAGTCTTTCATCAATTGCCGTATTTGAGGACCATCAAATAACCCACGTTTCAATTTTTCCATATCAAGCTTCGGAAATTTTTTACAAATTTAATTCAAAATCCAATAACTCTTTGTAGTATTCACTATTGATTGCCTCTCTCTCTTTTGAACAACAATATTCCACGCGCATTCCAAAATACTGAAGCCATAACCTTTCCTATTGTGCCTTTGGACGTTTCGGACCTGGTTCACCGCTACAGTCCACTCAGATGATGATCGTTTTGATTCCATAGTTAAGTGACGGATCCGTGTTTTATCCATTATCACATATCGACACAAATAATCTGTTTTATTACGTATAAACATGGCCAAACATAGCTCTGAATCATCAACATGTTGTCTGTGTGGCTGTCATTTTTTTTCCGACTAAACGAAATGTCATGAAATTTTAGACATAGTCTTTTGAAAGTCGTTACTTCATAAACGTCATATGGATGTAACGATGTCAGGTCTGTCATTCGTCAACCGTCTATCGATGAATTTGACAAAAAGAAAAGTCAAAACGTCAAATTTTATCTTTCTTTAAAAATTATGTTCTTGATTTCAGGTCTATTCTGTTTTGAAATTAGTTTTTCTTTAATAGTTTTTGGAAGAAAGATAGAATTTGATGTTTCGACTTTTCTTTTAGTCAAATTTTTGAAAGTAGATAAAATTTGTCAAAAAGAAAAGTCGAAACGTCAAATTTTATCTTTCTTTCAAAAAGTATGTTCTTGATTTCAGTTCTATTCTGTTTTGAAATTAGTTTTTCTTTAATAGTTTTTGAAAGAAAGATAGAATTTGACGTTTCGACTTTTCTTCTAGTCAAATTTTTGAAAGTAGATAAAATTTGTCAAAAAGAAAAGTCGAAATGTCAAATTTTATCTTTCTTTAAAAAATTATGTTCTTGATTTCAGGTCTATTCTGTTTTGAAATTAGTTTTTCTTTAATAGTTTTTGAAAGAAAGATAGAATTTGACGTTTCGACTTTTCTTTTAGTCAAATTTTTAAGAGTAGATGAAATTTGTCAAAAAGAAAAGTCGAAATGTCAAATTTTATCTTTCTTTAAAAAATTATGTTCTTGATTTCAGGTCTATTCTGTTTTGAAATTAGTTTTCTTTAATAGTTTTTGAAAGAAAGATAGAATTTGACGTTTCGACTTTTCTTTTAGTCAAATTTTTGAAAGTAGATAAAATTTGTCAAAAAGAAAAGTCGAAATGTCAAATTTTATCTTTCTTTAAAAAATTATGTTCTTGATTTCAGGTCTATTCTGTTTTGAAATTAGTTTTCTTTAATAGTTTTTGAAAGAAAGATAGAATTTGACGTTTCGACTTTTCTTTTAGTCAAATTTTTGAAAGTAGATAAAATTTGTCAAAAAGAAAAGTCGAAATGTCAAATTTTATCTTTCTTTAAAAAATTATGTTCTTGATTTCAGGTCTATTCTGTTTTGAAATTAGTTTTCTTCAATAGTTTTTGAAAGAAAGATAGAATTTGATGTTTCGACTTTTCTTTTTGTCAAATTTTTGAAAGTAGATGAAATTTGACAAAAAGAAAAGTCAAAACGTCAAATTTTATCTTTCTTTAAAAAATTATGTTCTTGATTTCAGGTCTATTCTGTTTTGAAATTAGTTTTCTTTAATAGTTTTTGAAAGAAAGATAGAATTTGACGTTTCGACTTTTCTTTTAGTCAAATTTTTGAAAGTAGATAAAATTTGTCAAAAAGAAAAGTCGAAATGTCAAATTTTATCTTTCTTTAAAAAATTATGTTCTTGATTTCAGGTCTATTCTGTTTTGAAATTAGTTTTCTTTAATAGTTTTTGAAAGAAAGATAGAATTTGACGTTTCGACTTTTCTTTTAGTCAAATTTTTGAAAGTAGATAAAATTTGTCAAAAAGAAAAGTCGAAATGTCAAATTTTATCTTTCTTTAAAAAATTATGTTCTTGATTTCAGGTCTATTCTGTTTTGAAATTAGTTTTCTTCAATAGTTTTTGAAAGAAAGATAGAATTTGATGTTTCGACTTTTCTTTTTGTCAAATTTTTGAAAGTAGATGAAATTTGACAAAAAGAAAAGTCAAAACGTCAAATTTTATCTTTCTTTAAAAAATTATGTTCTTGATTTCAGGTCTATTCTGTTTTGAAATTAGTTTTCTTTAATAGTTTTTGAAAGAAAGATAGAATTTGACGTTTCGACTTTTCTTTTAGTCAAATTTTTGAAAGTAGATAAAATTTGTCAAAAAGAAAAGTCGAAATGTCAAATTTTATCTTTCTTTAAAAAATTATGTTCTTGATTTCAGGTCTATTCTGTTTTGAAATTAGTTTTTCTTTAATAGTTTTTGAAAGAAAGATAGAATTTGACGTTTCGACTTTTCTTCTAGTCAAATTTTTGAAAGTAGATAAAATTTGTCAAAAAGAAAAGTCGAAATGTCAAATTTTATCTTTCTTTAAAAAATTATGTTCTTGATTTCAGGTCTATTCTGTTTTGAAATTAGTTTTTCTTTAATAGTTTTTGAAAGAAAGATAGAATTTGACGTTTCGACTTTTCTTTTAGTCAAATTTTTAAGAGTAGATGAAATTTGTCAAAAAGAAAAGTCGAAATGTCAAATTTTATCTTTCTTTAAAAAATTATGTTCTTGATTTCAGGTCTATTCTGTTTTGAAATTAGTTTTCTTTAATAGTTTTTGAAAGAAAGATAGAATTTGACGTTTCGACTTTTCTTTTAGTCAAATTTTTGAAAGTAGATAAAATTTGTCAAAAAGAAAAGTCGAAATGTCAAATTTTATCTTTCTTTAAAAAATTATGTTCTTGATTTCAGGTCTATTCTGTTTTGAAATTAGTTTTCTTTAATAGTTTTTGAAAGAAAGATAGAATTTGACGTTTCGACTTTTCTTTTAGTCAAATTTTTGAAAGTAGATAAAATTTGTCAAAAAGAAAAGTCGAAATGTCAAATTTTATCTTTCTTTAAAAAATTATGTTCTTGATTTCAGGTCTATTCTGTTTTGAAATTAGTTTTCTTCAATAGTTTTTGAAAGAAAGATAGAATTTGATGTTTCGACTTTTCTTTTTGTCAAATTTTTGAAAGTAGATGAAATTTGACAAAAAGAAAAGTCAAAACGTCAAATTTTATCTTTCTTTAAAAAATTATGTTCTTGATTTCAGGTCTATTCTGTTTTGAAATTAGTTTTCTTTAATAGTTTTTGAAAGAAAGATAGAATTTGACGTTTCGACTTTTCTTTTAGTCAAATTTTTGAAAGTAGATAAAATTTGTCAAAAAGAAAAGTCGAAATGTCAAATTTTATCTTTCTTTAAAAAATTATGTTCTTGATTTCAGGTCTATTCTGTTTTGAAATTAGTTTTCTTCAATAGTTTTTGAAAGAAAGATAGAATTTGATGTTTCGACTTTTCTTTTTGTCAAATTTTTGAAAGTAGATGAAATTTGACAAAAAGAAAAGTCAAAACGTCAAATTTTATCTTTCTTTAAAAAATTATGTTCTTGATTTCAGGTCTATTCTGTTTTGAAATTAGTTTTCTTTAATAGTTTTTGAAAGAAAGATAGAATTTGACGTTTCGACTTTTCTTTTAGTCAAATTTTTGAAAGTAGATAAAATTTGTCAAAAAGAAAAGTCGAAATGTCAAATTTTATCTTTCTTTAAAAAATTATGTTCTTGATTTCAGGTCTATTCTGTTTTGAAATTAGTTTTCTTTAATAGTTTTTGAAAGAAAGATAGAATTTGACGTTTCGACTTTTCTTTTAGTCAAATTTTTGAAAGTAGATAAAATTTGTCAAAAAGAAAAGTCGAAATGTCAAATTTTATCTTTCTTTAAAAAATTATGTTCTTGATTTCAGGTCTATTCTGTTTTGAAATTAGTTTTCTTCAATAGTTTTTGAAAGAAAGATAGAATTTGATGTTTCGACTTTTCTTTTTGTCAAATTTTTGAAAGTAGA
Organism: Diorhabda sublineata; assembly: GCF_026230105.1. Classification (NCBI taxonomy): domain Eukaryota; kingdom Metazoa; phylum Arthropoda; class Insecta; order Coleoptera; family Chrysomelidae; genus Diorhabda; species Diorhabda sublineata. Next base: position 3,703,936 of record NC_079474.1, on the reverse strand, counting down.
TGAAATTTGACAAAAAGAAAAGTCAAAACGTCAAATTTTATCTTTCTTTAAAAAATTATGTTCTTGATTTCAGGTCTATTCTGTTTTGAAATTAGTTTTCTTTAATAGTTTTTGAAAGAAAGATAGAATTTGACGTTTCGACTTTTCTTTTAGTCAAATTTTTGAAAGTAGATAAAATTTGTCAAAAAGAAAAGTCGAAATGTCAAATTTTATCTTTCTTTAAAAAATTATGTTCTTGATTTCAGGTCTATTCTGTTTTGAAATTAGTTTTTCTTTAATAGTTTTTGAAAGAAAGATAGAATTTGACGTTTCGACTTTTCTTTTAGTCAATTTTTTGAAAGTAGATAAAATTTGTCAAAAAGAAAAGTCGAAATGTCAAATTTTATCTTTCTTTAAAAAATTATGTTCTTGATTTCAGGTCTATTCTGTTTTGAAATTAGTTTTTCTTTAATAGTTTTTGAAAGAAAGATAGAATTTGACGTTTCGACTTTTCTTTTAGTCAAATTTTTGAAAGTAGATAAAATTTGTCAAAAAGAAAAGTCGAAATGTCAAATTTTATCTTTCTTTAAAAAATTATGTTCTTGATTTCAGGTCTATTTTGTTTTGAAATTAGTTTTCTTTAATAGTTTTTGAAAGAAAGATAGAATTTGACGTTTCGACTTTTCTTTTAGTCAAATTTTTGAAAGTAGATAAAATTTGTCAAAAAGAAAAGTCGAAATGTCAAATTTTATCTTTCTTTAAAAAATTATGTTCTTGATTTCAGGTCTATTCTGTTTTGAAATTAGTTTTTCTTTAATAGTTTTTGAAAGAAAGATAGAATTTGACGTTTCGACTTTTCTTTTAGTCAAATTTTTAAGTGTAGATGAAATTTGACAAAACGAAAAGTCGAAATGTCAAATTTTATCTTTCTTTAAAAAATTATGTTCTTGATTTCAGGTCTATTCTGTTTTGAAATTAGTTTTCTTTAATAGTTTTTGAAAGAAAGATAGAATTTGACGTTTCGACTTTTCTTTTAGTCAAATTTTTAAAAGTAGATAAAATTTGTCAAAAAGAAAAGTCGAAATGTCAAATTTTATCTTTCTTTAAAAAATTATGTTCTTGATTTCAGGTCTATTCTGTTTTGAAATTAGTTTTTCTTTAATAGTTTTTGAAAGAAAGATAGAATTTGACGTTTCGACTTTTCTTTTAGTCAAATTTTTAAGTGTAGATGAAATTTGACAAAACGAAAAGTCGAAATGTCAAATTTTATCTTTCTTTAAAAAATTATGTTCTTGATTTCAGGTCTATTTTGTTTTGAAATTAGTTTTTCTTTAATAGTTTTTGAAAGAAAGATAGAATTTGACGTTTCGACTTTTCTTTTAGTCAAATTTTTAAGTGTAGATGAAATTTGACAAAACGAAAAGTCGAAATGTCAAATTTTATCTTTCTTTAAAAAATTATGTTCTTGATTTCAGGTCTATTCTGTTTTGAAATTAGTTTTTCTTTAATAGTTTTTGAAAGAAAGATAGAATTTGACGTTTCGACTTTTCTTTTAGTCAAATTTTTAAGTGTAGATGAAATTTGACAAAACGAAAAGTCGAAATGTCAAATTTTATCTTTCTTTAAAAAATTATGTTCTTGATTTCAGGTCTATTTTGTTTTGAAATTAGTTTTTCTTTAATAGTTTTTGAAAGAAAGATAGAATTTGACGTTTCGACTTTTCTTTTAGTCAAATTTTTAAGTGTAGATGAAATTTGACAAAACGAAAAGTCGAAATGTCAAATTTTATCTTTCTTTAAAAAATTATGTTCTTGATTTCAGGTCTATTCTGTTTTGAAATTAGTTTTTCTTTAATAGTTTTTGAAAGAAAGATAGAATTTGACGTTTCGACTTTTCTTTTAGTCAAATTTTTAAGTGTAGATGAAATTTGTCAAAACGAAAAGTCGAAATGTCAAATTTTATCTTTCTTTAAAAAATTATGTTCTTGATTTCAGGTCTATTTTGTTTTGAAATTAGTTTTCTTTAATAGTTTTTGAAAGAAAGATAGAATTTGACGTTTCGACTTTTCTTTTAGTCAAATTTTTGAAAGTAGATAAAATTTGTCAAAAAGAAAAGTCGAAATGTCAAATTTTATCTTTCTTTAAAAAATTATGTTCTTGATTTCAGGTCTACTCTGTTTTGAAATTAGTTTTTCTTTAATAGTTTTTGAAAGAAAGATAGAATTTGACGTTTCGACTTTTCTTTTAGTCAAATTTTTGAAAGTAGATAAAATTTGTCAAAAAGAAAAGTCGAAATGTCAAATTTTATCTTTCTTTAAAAAATTATGTTCTTGATTTCAGGTCTATTTTGTTTTGAAATTAGTTTTCTTTAATAGTTTTTGAAAGAAAGATAGAATTTGACGTTTCGACTTTTCTTTTAGTCAAATTTTTGAAAGTAGATAAAATTTGTCAAAAAGAAAAGTCGAAATGTCAAATTTTATCTTTCTTTAAAAAATTATGTTCTTGATTTCAGGTCTATTCTGTTTTGAAATTAGTTTTTCTTTAATAGTTTTTGAAAGAAAGATAGAATTTGACGTTTCGACTTTTCTTTTAGTCAAATTTTTAAGTGTAGATGAAATTTGACAAAACGAAAAGTCGAAATGTCAAATTTTATCTTTCTTTAAAAAATTATGTTCTTGATTTCAGGTCTATTCTGTTTTGAAATTAGTTTTCTTTAATAGTTTTTGAAAGAAAGATAGAATTTGACGTTTCGACTTTTCTTTTAGTCAAATTTTTGAAAGTAGATAAAATTTGTCAAAAAGAAAAGTCGAAATGTCAAATTTTATCTTTCTTTAAAAAATTATGTTCTTGATTTCAGGTCTATTCTGTTTTGAAATTAGTTTTCTTTAATAGTTTTTGAAAGAAAGATAGAATTTGACGTTTCGACTTTTCTTTTAGTCAAATTTTTGAAAGTAGATAAAATTTGTCAAAAAGAAAAGTCGAAATGTCAAATTTTATCTTTCTTTAAAAAATTATGTTCTTGATTTCAGGTCTATTTTGTTTTGAAATTAGTTTTCTTTAATAGTTTTTGAAAGAAAGATAGAATTTGACGTTTCGACTTTTCTTTTAGTCAAATTTTTGAAAGTAGATAAAATTTGTCAAAAAGAAAAGTCGAAATGTCAAATTTTATCTTTCTTTAAAAAATTATGTTCTTGATTTCAGGTCTATTCTGTTTTGAAATTAGTTTTTCTTTAATAGTTTTTGAAAGAAAGATAGAATTTGACGTTTCGACTTTTCTTTTAGTCAAATTTTTGAAAGTAGATAAAATTTGTCAAAAAGAAAAGTCGAAATGTCAAATTTTATCTTTCTTTAAAAAATTATGTTCTTGATTTCAGGTCTATTCTGTTTTGAAATTAGTTTTCTTTAATAGTTTTTGAAAGAAAGATAGAATTTGATGTTTCGACTTTTCTTTTAGTCAAATTTTTGAAAGTAGATAAAATTTGTCAAAAAGAAAAGTCGAAATGTCAAATTTTATCTTTCTTTAAAAAATTATGTTCTTGATTTCAGGTCTATTTTGTTTTGAAATTAGTTTTCTTTAATAGTTTTTGAAAGAAAGATAGAATTTGACGTTTCGACTTTTCTTTTAGTCAAATTTTTGAAAGTAGATAAAATTTGTCAAAAAGAAAAGTCGAAATGTCAAATTTTATCTTTCTTTAAAAAATTATGTTCTTGATTTCAGGTCTATTTTGTTTTGAAATTAGTTTTTCTTTAATAGTTTTTGAAAGAAAGATAGAATTTGACGTTTCGACTTTTCTTTTAGTCAAATTTTTGAAAGTAGATAAAATTTGTCAAAAAGAAAAGTCGAAATGTCAAATTTTATCTTTCTTTAAAAAATTATGTTCTTGATTTCAGGTCTATTTTGTTTTGAAATTAGTTTTCTTTAATAGTTTTTGAAAGAAAGATAGAATTTGATGTTTCGACTTTTCTTTTAGTCAAATTTTTGAAAGTAGATAAAATTTGTCAAAAAGAAAAGTCGAAATGTCAAATTTTATCTTTCTTTAAAAAATTATGTTCTTGATTTCAGGTCTATTTTGTTTTGAAATTAGTTTTCTTTAATAGTTTTTGAAAGAAAGATAGAATTTGACGTTTCGACTTTTCTTTTAGTCAAATTTTTGAAAGTAGATAAAATTTGTCAAAAAGAAAAGTCGAAATGTCAAATTTTATCTTTCTTTAAAAAATTATGTTCTTGATTTCAGGTCTATTCTGTTTTGAAATTAGTTTTTCTTTAATAGTTTTTGGAAGAAAGATAGAATTTGATGTTTCGACTTTTCTTTTAGTCAAATTTTTGAAAGTAGATAAAATTTGTCAAAAAGAAAAGTCGAAACGTCAAATTTTATCTTTCTTTCAAAAAGTATGTTCTTGATTTCAGGGCTATTCTGTTTTGAAATTAGTTTTTCTTTAATAGTTTTTGGAAGAAAGATAGAATTTGATGTTTCGACTTTTCTTTTAGTCAAATTTTTGAAAGTAGATAAAATTTGTCAAAAAGAAAAGTCGAAACGTCAAATTTTATCTTTCTTTCAAAAAGTATATTCTTGATTTCAGGTCTATTCTGTTTTGAAATTAGTTTTCTTTAATAGTTTTTGAAAGAAAGATAGAATTTGACGTTTCGACTTTTCTTTTTGACAAATTTTTAAGAGTAGATGAAATTTGACAAAAAGAAAAGTCAAAACGTCAAATTTTATCTTTCTTTCAAAAAGTATGTTCTTGATTTCAGGTCTATTCTGTTTTGAAATTAGTTTTTCTTTAATAGTTTTTGGAAGAAAGATAGAATTTGATGTTTCGACTTTTCTTTTAGTCAAATTTTTGAAAGTAGATAAAATTTGTCAAAAAGAAAAGTCGAAACGTCAAATTTTATCTTTCTTTCAAAAAGTATGTTCTTGATTTCAGGGCTATTCTGTTTTGAAATTAGTTTTCTTTAATAGTTTTTGAAAGAAAGATAGAATTTGACGTTTCGACTTTTCTTTTTGACAAATTTTTAAGAGTAGATGAAATTTGACAAAAAGAAAAGTCAAAACGTCAAATTTTATCTTTCTTTCAAAAAGTATGTTCTTGATTTCAGGTCTATTCTGTTTTGAAATTAGTTTTTCTTTAATAGTTTTTGGAAGAAAGATAGAATTTGATGTTTCGACTTTTCTTTTAGTCAAATTTTTGAAAGTAGATAAAATTTGTCAAAAAGAAAAGTCGAAACGTCAAATTTTATCTTTCTTTCAAAAAGTATGTTCTTGATTTCAGGGCTATTCTGTTTTGAAATTAGTTTTTCTTTAATAGTTTTTGGAAGAAAGATAGAATTTGATGTTTCGACTTTTCTTTTAGTCAAATTTTTGAAAGTAGATAAAATTTGTCAAAAAGAAAAGTCGAAACGTCAAATTTTATCTTTCTTTCAAAAAGTATATTCTTGATTTCAGGTCTATTCTGTTTTGAAATAAGTTTTCTTTAATAGTTTTTGAAAGAAAGATAGAATTTGACGTTTCGACTTTTCTTTTTGACAAATTTTTAAGAGTAGATGAAATTTGACAAAAAGAAAAGTCAAAACGTCAAATTTTATCTTTCTTTCAAAAAGTATGTTCTTGATTTCAGGTCTATTCTGTTTTGAAATTAGTTTTTCTTTAATAGTTTTTGAAAGAAAGATAGAATTTGACGTTTCGACTTTTCTTTTTGACAAATTTTTAAGAGTAGATGAAATTTGACAAAACGAAAAGTCAAAACGTCAAATTTTATCTGACTTTAAAACATTACCATGTACAACTACAAACTATTCTAATAAAGTGAGGTTAAATTTTAGACGTTCGGCGTGAAAAAAAATTCATTGTATGCACAACAAGTTGAACTATCTTTGACATTTATGAACGTCTAGAGCATTTTTTGCAATTATTAGTATTAATAACTTGATCCCGGATAGCCATCATGAAGTTTTCGATCTCTGGAAAGAATATTTTTTCACGATGAATGGCTGAGGATTTGTCTTCTAAAAGAAGTAGCGATTCGTTTATTAAAAAATCTAATTTCATTCATCCTCCATGAATTGTTTCATCGAATTATTTGTACGCCTAGACATGATCAGACACCCAATGGGGACTCGTTTAGAACCAGTAGTGCATATTATAACAATTTACTCTAAGTTTACTATGAAATGTCGCTTCATCTGTTCACAAAATTCGTGAAAATATATCAGTACTTTATTAAAACTATTCTCCAGTCATGCTATCGGCGCTGATGACGTAGCTTATCAGCATAGTCGCTACAACACTTATGACTTGTGGATTTCCTTTTCACTTAGACCCACTAAGTACTACTAAACATGAGTCAAGAAATTACTATTCTTGTCACTAACATAACTTAATGTTTCTCATTTACAGGGACATGATACGACTGCAACTGCGTTAAGTTTTTCTTTGTATTGTTTATCTCTCAACAAAGATGTCCAGGTAAGTTTTTAATCACGTTTTTATTTATTTCATTTATATATACGAGATTTATTACTTAAGTTTTGAGATATGGCAACACTAAAGTGAATATGTCAAATGAAACAAAAGTAGTGCCGATCAATGCGCTTCGACTTTTGGTGACGGAGCATCATCTGGAGCCGTCGTGTTTCGCTGTTTTTTCGAAACAACTGCACTTGTCGCCACCGTTCCATTAGAGCAACGTAGAATGGTTAATTACTACCAGCTGCCAACATTTGTTTATCAGGAAAACCAATCGCAGAAGACGCCACTACAATACAAACTCTCTCACATCGAAAAGAAACGCTTTTGAATAATCGAAACATCGAATTGATGGGTCATCCACCGTACAGTCCTTGTTTGACACTCAATGATTTCTTCTTTTACCCCCAGATCAAAAATAAATTGCGAAATCAATATTTTTGTACACCCGAAGAAGCGATTGAAGCGTTCAATTTTTTTTAAAGGCAAATGAAATTCATTTATACAAAAATGTTTCCATCTAGAAGAAAATCTTCCATATAAGAAAATCTTCGATATAACGAAGAAAATCTTCGATATAACGAAGAAAATCTTCCAGATAACGAAGAAAATCTTCCATATAACGAAAAAAATCTTCCATATAACAAAATCTTCGATATAATGAAGAAAATCTTCCATATAACAAAGAAAATCTTCGATATAACGAAGAAAATCTTCCATATAACAAAATCTTCGATATAACGAAGGAAATCTTCCAGATAACGAAGAAAATTTCCATATAACGAAAAAAATCTTCCATATAACAAAGAAAATCTTCGATATAACGAAGAAAATCTTCGATATAACGAAGAAAATATTCGATATAACGAAGAAAATATTCCATATAACGAAAAAAATCTTCCATATAACAAAATCTTCGATATAACGAAGAAAATCTTCCATATAACAAAGAAAATCTTCGATATAACGAAGAAAATCTTCGATATAACGAAGAAAATCCTCGATATAACGAAGAAAATCTTCCATATAACAAAATCTTCGATATAACGAAGAAAATCTTCGATATAACGAAGAAAATCTTCGATATAACGAAGAAAATCTTCGATATAACGAAGAAAATCTTCGATATAACGAAGAAAATCTTCCATATAACAAAATCTTCGATATAACGAAGAAAATCTTCGATATAACGAAGAAAATCTTCGATATAACGAAGAAAATCTTCGATATAACGAAGAAAATCTTCCATATAACAAAATCTTCGATATAACGAAGAAAATCTTCGATATAACAAAATCTTCCATATAACAAAATCTTCGATATAACGAAGAAAATCTTCGATATAACGAAGAAAATCTTCGATATAACGAAGAAAATCTTGGATATAACGAAGAAAATGTTCCATATAACAAAATCTTCGATATAACGAAGAAAATCTTCGATATAACAAAGAAAATCTTCGATATAACGAAGAAAATATTCGATATAACGAAGAAAATATTCCATATAACGAAGAAAATCTTCCATATAACAAAATCTTCGATATAACAAAGAAAATCTTCGATATAACGAAGAAAATCTTCCATATAACAAAATCTTCGATATAACGAAGAAAATCTTCCAGATAACGAAGAAAATCTTCAATATAACAAAATCTTCGATATAACGAAGAAAATCCCCCATATAACGAAGAAAATCACCCATATAACGAAAAAAATCTTCCATATAACAAAATCTTCGATATAACGAAGAAAATCTTCCATATAACAAAGAAAATCTTCGATATAACGAAGAAAATCTTCGATATAACGAAGAAAATCCCCGATATAACGAAGAAAATCTTCCATATAACAAAATCTTCGATATAACGAAGAAAATCTTCGATATAACGAAGAAAATCTTCGATATAACGAAGAAAATCTTCGATATAACAAAGAAAATCTTCCATATAACAAAGAAAATCTTCGATATAACGAAGAAAATCTTCGATATAACGAAGAAAATCTTCGATATAACGAAGAAAATCTTCGATATAACGAAGAAAATCTTCCATATAACGAAAAAATCTTCCATATAACAAAATCTTCGATATAACGAAGGAAATCTTCCAGATAACGAAGAAAATTTCCATATAACGAAAAAAATCTTCCATATAACAAAGAAAATCTTCGATATAACGAAGAAAATCTTCGATATAACGAAGAAAATATTCGATATAACGAAGAAAATATTCCATATAACGAAAAAAATCTTCCATATAACAAAATCTTCGATATAACGAAGAAAATCTTCCATATAACAAAGAAAATCTTCGATATAACGAAGAAAATCTTCGATATAACGAAGAAAATCCTCGATATAACGAAGAAAATCTTCCATATAACAAAATCTTCGATATAACGAAGAAAATCTTCGATATAACGAAGAAAATCTTCGATATAACGAAGAAAATCTTCGATATAACGAAGAAAATCTTCGATATAACAAAGAAAATCTTCCATATAACAAAGAAAATCTTCGATATAACGAAGAAAATCTTCGATATAACGAAGAAAATCTTCGATATAACGAAGAAAATCCTCGATATAACGAAGAAAATCTTCGATATAACGAAGAAAATCTTCCATATAACAAAATCTTCGATATAACGAAGAAAATCTTCGATATAACGAAGAAAATCTTCGATATAACGAAGAAAATCTTCCATATAACAAAATCTTCGATATAACGAAGAAAATCTTCGATATAACGAAGAAAATCTTCGATATAACGAAGAAAATATTCGATATAACGAAGAAAATCTTCCATATAACAAAGAAAATCTTCGATATAACGAAGAAAATCTTCGATATAACGAAGAAAATCTTCGATATAACGAAGAAAATCACCCATATAACGAAAAAAATCTTCCATATAACAAAATCTTCGATATAACGAAAAAAATCTTCCATATAACAAAATCTTCGATATAACGAAGAAAATCTTCGATATAACGAAGAAAATCCTCGATATAACGAAGAAAATCTTCCATATAACAAAATCTTCGATATAACGAAGAAAATCTTCGATATAACGAAGAAAATCTTCGATATAACGAAGAAAATCTTCGATATAACAAAGAAAATCTTCCATATAACAAAGAAAATCTTCGATATAACGAAGAAAATCTTCGATATAACGAAGAAAATCTTCGATATAACGAAGAAAATCTTCGATATAACGAAGAAAATCTTCCATATAACAAAATCTTCGATATAACGAAGAAAATCTTCGATATAACGAAGAAAATCTTCGATATAACAAAATCTTCCATATAACAAAATCTTCGATATAACGAAGAAAATCTTCGATATAACGAAGAAAATCTTGGATATAACGAAGAAAATGTTCCATATAACAAAATCTTCGATATAACGAAGAAAATCTTCGATATAACAAAGAAAATCTTCGATATAACGAAGAAAATATTCGATATAACGAAGAAAATATTCCATATAACGAAGAAAATCTTCCATATAACAAAATCTTCGATATAACGAAGAAAATCTTCGATATAACGAAGAAAATCTTCCATATAACAAAATCTTCGATATAACAAAGAAAATCTTCGATATAACGAAGAAAATCTTCGATATAACAAAATCTTCCATATAACAAAATCTTCGATATAACGAAGAAAATCTTCGATATAACAAAATCTTCGATATAACGAAGAAAATCTTCCATATAACGAAGAAAATCTTCGATATAACGAAGAAAATCTTCGATATAACGAAGAAAATCTTCGATATAACGAAGAAAATCTTCCAGATAACGAAGAAAATCTTCCATATAACAAAATCTTCGATATAACGAAGAAAATCTTCGATATAACGAAGAAAATCTTCCATATAACAAAATCTTCGATATAACGAAGAAAATCTTCGATATAACGAAGAAAATCTTCGATATAACGAAGAAAATCTTCCAGATAACGAAGAAAATCTTCCATATAACAAAATCTTCGATATAACGAAGAAAATCTTCCAGATAACGAAGAAAATCTTCCATATAACGAAGAAAATCTTCGATATAACGAAGAAAATCTTCCATATAAGAAAATCTTCGATATAACGAAGAAAATCTTCGATATAACGAAGAAAATCTTCGATATAACGAAGAAAATCTTCCAGATAACGAAGAAAATCTTCGATATAACGAAGAAAATCTTCGATATAACGAAGAAAATCTTCCAGATAACGAAGAAAGTCTTCCAGATAACGAAGAAAATCTTCGATATAACGAAGAAAATCTTCGATATAAGAAAATCTTCGATATAACGAAGAAAATCTTCGATATAACGAAGAAAATCTTCCATATAACGAAAAAAATCTTCCATATAACAAAATCTTCGATATAACGAAGAAAATCTTCGATATAACGAAGAAAATCTTCGATATAACGAAGAAAATCCTCGATATAACGAAGAAAATCTTCCATATAACAAAATCTTCGATATAACGAAGAAAATCTTCGATATAACGAAGAAAATCTTCGATATAACGAAGAAAATCTTCGATATAACAAAGAAAATCTTCCATATAACAAAGAAAATCTTCGATATAACGAAGAAAATCTTCGATATAACAAAATCTTCCATATAACAAAATCTTCGATATAACGAAGAAAATCTTCGATATAACAAAGAAAATCTTCGATATAACGAAGAAAATATTCGATATAACGAAGAAAATATTCCATATAACGAAGAAAATCTTCCATATAACAAAATCTTCGATATAACGAAGAAAATCTTCGATATAACGAAGAAAATCTTCCATATAACAAAATCTTCGATATAACAAAGAAAATCTTCGATATAACGAAGAAAATCTTCGATATAACAAAATCTTCCATATAACAAAATCTTCGATATAACGAAGAAAATCTTCGATATAACAAAATCTTCGATATAACGAAGAAAATCTTCGATATAACGAAGAAAATCTTCCAGATAACGAAGAAAATCTTCCATATAACGAAGAAAATCTTCGATATAACGAAGAAAATCTTCGATATAACGAAGAAAATCTTCGATATAACGAAGAAAATCTTCCAGAAAACGAAGAAAATCTTCCATATAACAAAATCTTCGATATAACGAAGAAAATCTTCGATATAACGAAGAAAATCTTCCATATAACAAAATCTTCGATATAACGAAGAAAATCTTCGATATAACAAAGAAAATCTTCCATATAACAAAGAAAATCTTCGATATAACGAAGAAAATCTTCGATATAACGAAGAAAATCTTCGATATAACGAAGAAAATCTTGGATATAACGAAGAAAATGTTCCATATAACAAAATCTTCGATATAACGAAGAAAATCTTCGATATAACAAAGAAAATCTTCGATATAACGAAGAAAATCTTCCATATAACAAAGAAAATCTTCGATATAACGAAGAAAATCTTCCATATAACAAAATCTTCGATATAACGAAGAAAATCCCCCATATAACGAAGAAAATCACCCATATAACGAAAAAAATCTTCCATATAACAAAATCTTCGATATAACGAAGAAAATCTTCCATATAACGAAGAAAATCTTCGATATAACGAAGAAAATCTTCCATATAAGAAAATCTTCGATATAACGAAGAAAATCTTCGATATAACGAAGAAAATCTTCCAGATAACGAAGAAAATCTTCGATATAACGAAGAAAATCTTCGATATAACGAAGAAAATCTTCGATATAACGAAGAAAATCTTCCAGATAACGAAGAAAATCTTCCAGATAACGAAGAAAATCTTCGATATAACGAAGAAAATCTTCGATATAACGAAGAAAATCTTCCATATAAGAAAATCTTCGATATAACGAAGAAAATCTTCGATATAACGAAGAAAATCTTCGATATAACGAAGAAAATCTTCGATATAACGAAGAAAATCTTCCAGATAACGAAGAAAATCTTCCAGATAACGAAGAAAATCTTCGATATAACGAAGAAAATCTTCCATATAAGAAAATCTTCGATATAACGAAGAAAATCTTCGATATAACGAAGAAAATCTTCCAGATAACGAAGAAAATCTTCCATATAACGAAGAAAATCTTCGATATAACGAAGAAAATCTTCCATATAAGAAAATCTTCGATATAACGAAGAAAATCTTCGATATAACGAAGAAAATCTTCGATATAACGAAGAAAATCTTCGATATAACGAAGAAAATCTTCCAGATAACGAAGAAAATCTTCGATATAACGAAGAAAATCTTCGATATAACGAAGAAAATCTTCCAGATAACGAAGAAAATCTTCCAGATAACGAAGAAAATCTTCGATATAACGAAGAAAATCTTCCATATAAGAAAATCTTCGATATAACGAAGAAAATCTTCGATATAACGAAGAAAATCTTCGATATAACGAAGAAAATCTTCCAGATAACGAAGAAAATCTTCGATATAACGAAGAAAATCTTCGATATAACGAAGAAAATCTTCGATATAACGAAGAAAATCTTCGATATAACGAAGAAAATCTTCCAGATAACGAAGAAAATCTTCGATATAACGAAGAAAATCTTCGATATAACGAAGAAAATCTTCGATATAACGAAGAAAATCTTCCAGATAACGAAGAAAATCTTCCATATAACGAAGAAAATCTTCGATATAACGAAGAAAATCTTCCATATAACAAAATCTTCGATATAACGAAGAAAATCTTCGATATAACAAAATCTTCGATATAACGAAGAAAATCTTCGATATAACGAAGAAAATCTTCCATATAACAAAATCTTCGATATAACGAAAAAAATCTTCGATATAACGAAGAAAATCTTCGATATAACGAAGAAAATATTCGATATAACGAAGAAAATCTTCGATATAACAAAGAAAATCTTCCATATAACAAAATCTTCGATATAACGAAGAAAATCTTCGATATAACGAAGAAAATCTTCGATATAACGAAGAAAATCTTCGATATAACAAAATCTTCGATATAACGAAGAAAATCTTCGATATAACGAAGAAAATCTTCGATATAACGAAGAAAATCTTCGATATAACGAAGAAAATCTTCCAGATAACGAAGAAAATCTTCCATATAACGAAGAAAATCTTCGATATAACGAAGAAAATCTTCCATATAAGAAAATCTTCGATATAACGAAGAAAATCTTCGATATAACGAAGAAAATCTTCGATATAACGAAGAAAATCTTCCATATAACAAAATCTTCGATATAATGAAGAAAATCTTCCATATAACAAAGAAAATCTTCGATATAACGAAGAAAATCTTCCATATAACAAAATCTTCGATATAACGAAGGAAATCTTCCAGATAACGAAGAAAATTTCCATATAACGAAAAAAATCTTCCATATAACAAAGAAAATCTTCGATATAACGAAGAAAATCTTCGATATAACGAAGAAAATCTTCCATATAACAAAATCTTCGATATAACGAAGAAAATCTTCCATATAACAAAGAAAATCTTCGATATAACGAAGAAAATCTTCCATATAACAAAATCTTCGATATAACGAAGAAAATCTTCCAGATAACGAAGAAAATCTTCCATATAACAAAATCTTCGATATAACGAAGAAAATCCCCCATATAACGAAGAAAATCACCCATATAACGAAAAAAATCTTCCATATAACAAAATCTTCGATATAACGAAGAAAATCTTCCATATAACAAAGAAAATCTTCGATATAACGAAGAAAATCTTCGATATAACGAAGAAAATCTTCGATATAACGAAGAAAATCTTCCATATAACAAAGAAAATCTTCCATATAACAAAGAAAATCTTCCATATAACAAAGAAAATCTTCGATATAACGAAGAAAATCTTCGATATAACGAAGAAAATCTTCGATATAACGAAGAAAATCCTCGATATAACGAAGAAAATCTTCGATATAACGAAGAAAATCTTCGATATAACGAAGAAAATCTTCGATATAACGAAGAAAATCTTCCATATAACAAAATCTTCGATATAACGAAGAAAATATTCCATATAACGAAGAAAATCTTCCATATAACAAAATCTTCGATATAACGAAGAAAATCTTCGATATAACGAAGAAAATCTTCCATATAACAAAATCTTCGATATAACAAAGAAAATCTTCGATATAACGAAGAAAATCTTCGATATAACAAAATCTTCCATATAACAAAATCTTCGATATAACGAAGAAAATCTTCGATATAACAAAATCTTCGATATAACGAAGAAAATCTTCGATATAACGAAGAAAATCTTCGATATAACAAAATCTTCGATATAACGAAGAAAATCTTCGATATAACGAAGAAAATCTTCCATATAACAAAATCTTCGATATAACAAAATCTTCGATATAACGAAGAAAATCTTCGATATAACGAAGAAAATCTTCCATATAACAAAATCTTCGATATAACGAAGAAAATCTTCGATATAACAAAATCTTCGATATAACGAAGAAAATCTTCGATATAACGAAGAAAATCTTCGATATAACGAAGAAAATCTTCGATATAACAAAATCTTCGATATAACGAAGAAAATCTTCGATATAACGAAGAAAATCTTCCATATAACAAAATCTTCGATATAACGAAAAAAATCTTCGATATAACGAAGAAAATCTTCGATATAACGAAGAAAATATTCGATATAACGAAGAAAATCTTCGATATAACAAAGAAAATCTTCCATATAACAAAATCTTCGATATAACGAAGAAAATCTTCGATATAACAAAATCTTCGATATAACGAAGAAAATCTTCGATATAACGAAGAAAATCTTCCATATAACAAAATCTTCGATATAACAAAGAAAATCTTCGATATAACGAAGAAAATCTTCGATATAACGAAGAAAATCTTCCATATAACAAAATCTTCGATATAACGAAGAAAATCTTCGATATAACGAAGAAAATCTTCGATATAACGAAGAAAATCTTCGATATAACAAAACCTTCGATATAACGAAGAAAATCTTCGATATAACGAAGAAAATCTTCCATATAACAAAGAAAATCTTCGATATAACGAAGAAAATCTTCGATATAACGAAGAAAATCTTCGATATAACGAAGAAAATCTTCGATATAACGAAGAAAATCTTCCATATAACGAATTAAAATGCTGCGAAAAAAAATCCAAAAAGTAATTTTTATTATTAAAATTATTGAAATGGTGGCAAGGGGAGGCAGCAATCGGCAAGTTAGCGTGAGTCACAGATAGCGGGCGGCTCCGGACTCCTCCTCTCCCCGCCTTGTCAGTACCGACGGGGCTCGTCGGCGGCTCTGATCTCTCAGTATAAATGGAGTTGTCGTTGAGAACAGAGCATTCGCGTTGTCTAAGCGGAAGGCTTTAAGTGTAGCAGATAAAATTAACATTTTAAAGGATGTCGAGCGAGGTATACAGAAGAAACTTATACCACAGAAGTATGAAATTCCTCCAAGCACTCTCTCAACAGTAATAAAAAATAGGGATGCAATTTTGAAGTGTCAGGAAGCTGGTGGAGAAAGAAAAGAAAAAAATTTAGAAAAGTGTAAGTTTAATTCAGTAGAAGAAACAGTTCTAAAGTGGGTAATAATGGTGCGGAATCAGAATTTGCCTCTATCAGGACTACTTATAAAAGATGTTAGGTATTGAAGACTTTCAAGCAAGTTCTGGGTGGTTAGACAAGGGGAAAGTGCCAGTGTAACGGAAACTGCTTGTGATCAATGAAAACCGAAATCGCAATTGATTTTACAAGATTATCAACGATGATGATGACGTGTTTAATACAGACTGATGTGGACTTTTTTATAAATGCCTTCCAAATAAGACTTCAGCTTTTAAACACGATAAGTGTTTTGGTGGCAAAAATAGCAAGGAACGTGTAACTGTAGTTATAACATAACAAAGCAAACAATCAAACAACCAAGGTGCTTCAAAGGAATAAAATCATTATAGAAGTGGACTATGATTACAACAAGAAATCATGGACGACAAGCGAAATATTCGAGAAGTTGATAAAGAACTTTGACAAGAAGATGATGAGACAGCATCGAAAAGTTATTCTCTTCGTAGACAATTGCCCTGCTCATCCTCATCACGTGAAACTAACAATTTTTTCCGCCCAATACGATATCAAAATTACAACCGATGGATCAAGGTGTAATTAAAAACCTTATCGGAAACAAATTCCGAGATTCCTTGATAAGGTTATCGACCTGCGTGTTTCCTTAACAGATTTGGCCAAGGTTTGGCAACATGATGTTACGGAAATTACGACAAAAAGTTGTTTTAACAAAGTTGGATTTGCCGAAAAAACGAAAGAGGTACCAGTAGACTGATTATCCTACTGATGATGATATAATAGACGCGATAAAAGTTCTCGAACACCAAGAGGACGACGAAACGGATGATACTGAGGAAGCAGGAAGACCGAAACCCTCAAAGTCCGAAATGCTGTCTGCTTTTGAGACCATCAGACATGATTTCCAGTGTATTGAAGAAGTGCCTGATAATGTTTTCCGAATGATAAACGATTGTGAACATTTCTATGAGAAATTCGTGTTCAACAAGATATTAGAAAATATTTCCCAGCTCAAAACAAATAAATTACCAATTGATCTGTATACGTTTTCCTATTGCTCATGAAAACACAAGTTAAATACTATTTTTATATGTTTTTCCAAACTTAAAAAAATACAATTTGTTTATAACGAACTTTCCCTCAATCGGGATGGATAATTGGTTCAAAATATTTCAAAAATATTCGTTTTTATTCGTCTATCTTAAAACTTAAGTTATAACACTATTTAGCTAAATAGTAATTTGCAATAAAAATGATAATAGTGTTAAATTTCCAGGACAAAGTAGTCGAGGAACAGAAACGAATTTTTGGTAACGATAAAGATAAAACAATTACAAATAGAGACTTGCTTGATATGACCTACTTAGATTTGGTATTAAAAGAATGTTTAAGGTACATTATCAATTTATTACATCAATTATGATACAAAAATGCTGCAATTATTGAAAAAATAAAAATCTAAATATGTATATAACCCAATAATTTATTGTTCCAACTAAAGAAATTAATAATAAACAAAAAAGAAATAGAGATACGTCTACAGCTTTTTGGACATTTCTTCGACAAGGTTTGGTAAATAAAAAGAGCAACGGAAAAAGTCTTGGATCAGAAACTAGGAATCAAAATCAAAGACGTTGACCTAAGGAATCGTATTACAAATATTTGAAGAAACTCCAAGCAGTTCACTCGTTTTCGTGGTTAGCTCCTCTGTCTTTCATATTTTCTTCAATTCCTTTCCTTCCAGATCTTCGAGGGTCTTCCTCGTCTTTTTCTATTCTGTGGTTGATGCATCAACGCTTTCTTCAGCCACAAGTTCAGCTCCAATACCAGAGCAGTTGATCGATCTGTTCTTCCAGGTGTCCGCCGGGAAGTTATACTACTTCAATTGCTTATATTTTTTTATTAAATGGAAGAGAACGGTTCTAATATTGATAAACGTTTTATTTAATGTCATTTCATCACGAATATTTTGTTAGAGTTGCTCCAGCGTTTCTGGTTCGTTTGCGTATCCCCACAAATAGAAGTCCGGAGCAGTCAAATCAGGCGACCGCGGAGGCCAATCAACATCACCATTGCACACCAGACTGTCACTTTTAATGGATGCAAAGGCGACTGATGAATAATTTGAGGGTTTTCCATTACCCAGAATCGACTATTCTGTTTATTAACATATTCATTCAAATGAAAATGCGCTTCTTAGCTCATTATGATTTTTTCATGAAAATCGTGGTTGTTATGGACGAGCTGTAACATCCTATTGGCATAAATGATCTTCTGGAAGAAGCTCTTGTGTCAACTGAATCTTAAATGGTAGCAAATGCAAAACCTTGTGCGAAATGGTGGCCAAAGTTGTTCTTTGAAGACCAAGCTCTTGAGCACGGCGTCGAATTGAGGTTGATGGATTGTTTTAAACACTTTCTTGAACAGTTGGGATGTTGTCAGCCGACCAGTTGTGGTCCATGCTTATGCCTATCAGCGACAGTCCCTCTAGTGCGTCTTTCTCATCGACACATTTTGAAAAAAATGTTTTAACGATTAAAACACGTTGATTTACCGAATCCATTTCCAAAGCCTCTATATTTTTCTTCTGTCTATCGGTTAGTTGCCGGTCGGATGGAGTGGGCTTCGAGGAAAACTGTAGCTGAAGCTCAAGATGTAATATCGGAAAGAGTAGGCCTAAGTTATTAGTAATTGGCTTATCTAACAACATGTGTTTTCAGGCGATGGCCGAGTGAATCAATTTCTTTTATTTTTAATATCTTTGTAGCCACTAGAAGATGTTGAGACTGGGCTAATTTACGTAATAACTTAGTTTGGTGGCAGTTGATCCATGAAACTTCAATTTTATTTTAGATTGTATCCGTCTGTGCCTTATATTGGTCGTAAAACTGATAAAGATTTGACGTACAAAGATGGAAAAGTTATACCGGCTGGTACATCGATTCTTTTAGTTATATATTCTCTACACAGAAACCCAAAGTATTTTCCCGATCCGGAAAAGTTCGACCCCAGTCGATTCGAGGATACTACCCATATTCCTGTATATGCGTATCTTCCTTTTAGTGCTGGACCCAGAAATTGTATCGGTGAGAGGACGTTTTATTAAAGAAAAAAGCGAATATATAATTCAATGTTTTATCTATTTTTAGGACAAAGATTTGCTTGGAATGTAATTAAATCCGTAATTTCTAAAGTACTAAGAAATTATGAAGTTTTACCTTGCGGACATCCATTGAAATTGTCTGCGGTAGCAGTACTCAGATCCGAAAATGGTGTTGGAGTTAAGTTGAGGAAAAGAAACTGGGATGAAATACCTTTATAACCAAGATTATTATTATTATTATTACTCATAACTCCTGAAATATACTATATATAATACAAAAATTAAAAGGGGAAAAAGATTTAACTACAAAATAGAAAAGCGTCCCGTCCATTGACAGACGGTGTCGTTACAATATCCTCAGGTAGATGATTCCATGTTGAAAAAACACGATTACACAAAAAATGTTGCCTTGTTCGACAATTTCCATCGGTGTCCTCGAAGCCGATTACCAGTGTCCACGTTAAATATGTTTTTTAAGTTACCATAATTGGAATTTAAAACGCGATAGGTGATTATCGTATCCCCACGAAGACGACGTTGTTCTAAAGGTCGATAAATCCATTATGTTTAGTCTTTCTGTATGACTAGGTCTTGTACTACGCCCGAGAGATAATCTGAACTTTTTCGAGAAGATCTTTGTCCCGCACTAGTTCCGGACACCGCAATACTCCATAATTGGGCGAATATAAGTTTTATATTGTTTATAACCAAATTTTTTATATATTTTTATACATATTAAATAAAGTTGGTATTTGGAATAAAATCGTGTTTAGTATTAATTTTTAAACCAAAAATCCAATCTGCTAGGGAATCCAATAACTGACAGTGTTTTCCTCGGACATGCGAATAGATCTGAGCTAGAGCAAACTATACTCAGCATCTAAAACAAGACATCCTGCGGCATCGATGCACAAGGGCGGCGAAAAAAATAACACTAAGAATTATCGTCCTAACGCATTATTACCAATCCTCTCTAAGATAACACAGGCCAACAAAAAACTATTTTTTTTATTTTAACAGCCGATCTTTATAGATTTTTATGTACTGAATCCAAATCTGGCCTTAGTTTTTTTGTATCACCCATAGTTTCCGATTAATATGTATTTTATTATAATCTAATATCTTTCTTTCTTTAAAACTTCTTATGTAACTTTTTCTACGATGATTAGCTTGCTGAACTTTCATGTTGGTGTTCCAAACTTTTTTAGCATGTTGGCAACGATAGACTCCATATTCTGGGTCTTTTTCATTTCCCAAGAACTTGCTTGAAGGATACCCGTGCTTCCTTTTCCTTTGAGGTTATTGTGGATTCGAAGTTAACGTCTAATATCAGGCCTTCTTTCAATTTAGCTCCTGTAAGATGTGGAAATTCCTGATAGAGATATTTGAAGCAAGGCCCGTCTTTAAGCAAAGCCTTTACAAACTTCTTTTTGCACCAATGTTGATTCCTAGCTCTACTGTCCCAGTCAAAGAGGAAACTTGCTGACCAAGGAGCATGCAGAAGTAAATACGTTACCGTTGTGTAGTGAAACAGCCTTCAAACAATTTTCGATGAATCAATAAACCTCCAGTCTTCTTCCAAACTCACTCATTAGATCAGGAATGTCTGAGCAATACACCGAATCACCCTCTAGTTCAAAATACTTGCCGTTCTCTTTTCCTATACACATGAACGCTGGTTCCAGCCTCCAGGAAGTTATTTTCTTTTAGACTAGAGCAAAGCAGTTCAGTTTTTTCCTTCGTTAAGCCCAGATCCTTAACTAAGTATTTTTTATTAGCGAATTCCTTGATTCTCTTATCGGATTATGAATATTTTGATTATAGGAATTACTGATAAAATATTTAGTTAAGAGCTCGACATTCACATGGTATACTACTTAGAATTATTATCACGTTTCCTATTGAAAACAACACGAGCGTTTATTTGGAAACTTATCTCGTAGAATGTATTCTTTATCATGGTACACTTTTAACAAATATATTGAATCGACGAATCTCAAACTAAAACAAAACCAAAATTCAATATCCTCTCTTTTGGTTATCTCTATAAAAATGGAGATATTTAAGCAATGTTGCCATAATTTGAAGATTGAGGTTATGTACTTCGTCGTACTATGTTGCGCTGTGACAGTTTGTAAGATATTGTAGAAAAAACTCTATGAAACACTATAATATAACATAAAAGATATATTTTGGCGTTTAAAAAATTTCCAGAAGGATAAATGTATACTGAAGAAGGACTACAACAAGATATCGTCAACTTTACACTTTTTGCGTCTTTCGAAATATACCTTTTCGACTTCCTGACAATATACGGGGTGTCCCACGACGAGTTAAAGCTATCTGTATATAGCAAAATACTTATAGTAAAATCATGAAAATTTCTACGTTTGTTTTGTTATTTTAACTTTATAAATATCATATTTCTTTATTTTTTTAAATAGAGCCACCAGTTTTTCTATTTTAATGCATTTAGGGGTAAAAAATCATGCAAATTCATATATATTTTTCTATATCTAAACTATCCAGATATTAAATGTTTTCTGTAAATTTTTAAAGATGCAGGCGTGGTCTAAATTTCCAGAATATTTAATATCTGGATAACGGTGAGGTTTAGTTATAGGAAAGTAAGCATAAATTTGCTTTTTTTTAACCCTCAATGCATTAAAATAGAAAAAACCGGGTGGCTCTATTTAAAAAAAATGAAGAAATTTGATATTTGTGAAATTAAACTTTGAACACTTTTTATACACACCCTGTATAGAATGAAAAATGTTTCAACATAGATTCATATACTTCTGACCTTGCTTAAAGCAATCGAATAGAAACCATTTTCATATCTTTAAAAATTTGTCTAAAAACTTTTTTCCAAAAATGCATACTTTTTGAGTTATCAATTTTTTCGTAAAAAAATTGACAGTTGCAGGCCCTTATAAATTAATTTTTTACAAGGATACCTTTAAAGATATAAAAATGGTTTTTATTCGGTTACTTTTAGCAAAATCGGTCGTAATTGAATCTATGTTGGAAAATTCTTCATTTTATACAGGGTGTGTATAAAAAGTGTTGAAAGTTTAAAATCATAAATATCAAATTTCTTTACTGCATCTCTAAAAATTTACTGAAAACGTTTAATATCTGGATAACGGTAAGGTTTAGGTATAGGAAAGTAAACATAAATTTGCTTTTTTTTAACCTTCAATGCATTAAAATAAAAAAAACCGGGTGGCTCTATTTAAAAAAAATGAAGAAATTTGATATTTGTGAAGTTAAACTTTGAACACTTTTTATACACACCCTGTATAGAATGAAAAATGTTTCAACATAGATTCATATACTTCTGACCTTGCTTAAAGCAATCGAATAGAAACCATTTTCATATCTTTAAAAATTTGTCTAAAAACTTTTTTCCAAAAATGCATACTTTTTGAGTTATCAATTTTTTCGTAAAAAAATTGACAGTTGCAGGCCCTTATAAATTAATTTTTTACAAGGATACCTTTAAAGATATAAAAATGGTTTTTATTCGGTTACTTTTAGCAAAATCGGTCGTAATTGAATCTATGTTGGAAAATTCTTCATTTTATACAGGGTGTGTATAAAAAGTGTTGAAAGTTTAAAATCATAAATATCAAATTTCTTTACTGCATCTCTAAAAATTTACTGAAAACGTTTAATATCTGGATAACGGTAAGG
Source organism: Diorhabda sublineata (assembly GCF_026230105.1). NCBI lineage: Eukaryota > Metazoa > Arthropoda > Insecta > Coleoptera > Chrysomelidae > Diorhabda > Diorhabda sublineata. Next base: position 3,681,079 of record NC_079474.1, on the reverse strand, counting down.
TTTAGGTATAGGAAAGTAAACATAAATTTGCTTTTTTTTAACCCTCAATGCATTAAAATAAAAAAAACCGGGTGGCTCTATTTAAAAAAAATGAAGAAATTTGATATTTGTGAAGTTAAACTTTGAACACTTTTTATACACACCCTGTATAGAATGAAAAATGTTTCAACATAGATTCATATACTTCTGACCTTGCTTAAAGCAATCGAATAGAAACCATTTTCATATCTTTAAAAATTTGTCTAAAAACTTTTTTCCAAAAATGCATACTTTTTGAGTTATCAATTTTTTCGTAAAAAAATTGACAGTTGCAGGCCCTTATAAATTAATTTTTTACAAGGATACCTTTAAAGATATAAAAATGGTTTTTATTCGGTTACTTTTAGCAAAATCGGTCGTAATTGAATCTATGTTGGAAAATTCTTCATTTTATACAGGGTGTGTATAAAAAGTGTTGAAAGTTTAAAATCATAAATATCAAATTTCTTTACTGCATCTCTAAAAATTTACTGAAAACGTTTAATATCTGGATAACGGTAAGGTTTAGGTATAGGAAAGTAAACATAAATTTGCTTTTTTTTAACCTTCAATGCATTAAAATAAAAAAAACCGGGTGGCTCTATTTAAAAAAAATGAAGAAATTTGATATTTGTGAAGTTAAACTTTGAACACTTTTTATACACACCCTGTATAGAATGAAAAATGTTTCAACATAGATTCATATACTTCTGACCTTGCTTAAAGCAATCGAATAGAAACCATTTTCATATCTTTAAAAATTTGTCTAAAAACTTTTTTCCAAAAATGCATACTTTTTGAGTTATCAATTTTTTCGTAAAAAAATTGACAGTTGCAGGCCCTTATAAATTAATTTTTTACAAGGATACCTTTAAAGATATAAAAATGGTTTTTATTCGGTTACTTTTAGCAAAATCGGTCGTAATTGAATCTATGTTGGAAAATTCTTCATTTTATACAGGGTGTGTATAAAAAGTGTTGAAAGTTTAAAATCATAAATATCAAATTTCTTTACTGCATCTCTAAAAATTTACTGAAAACGTTTAATATCTGGATAACGGTAAGGTTTAGGTATAGGAAAGTAAACATAAATTTGCTTTTTTTTAACCCTCAATGCATTAAAATAAAAAAAACCGGGTGGCTCTATTTAAAAAAAATGAAGAAATTTGATATTTGTGAAGTTAAACTTTGAACACTTTTTATACACACCCTGTATAGAATGAAAAATGTTTCAACATAGATTCATATACTTCTGACCTTGCTTAAAGCAATCGAATAGAAACCATTTTCATATCTTTAAAAATTTGTCTAAAAACTTTTTTCCAAAAATGCATACTTTTTGAGTTATCAATTTTTTCGTAAAAAAATTGACAGTTGCAGGCCCTTATAAATTAATTTTTTACAAGGATACCTTTAAAGATATAAAAATGGTTTTTATTCGGTTACTTTTAGCAAAATCGGTCGTAATTGAATCTATGTTGGAAAATTCTTCATTTTATACAGGGTGTGTATAAAAAGTGTTGAAAGTTTAAAATCATAAATATCAAATTTCTTTACTGCATCTCTAAAAATTTACTGAAAACGTTTAATATCTGGATAACGGTAAGGTTTAGGTATAGGAAAGTAAACATAAATTTGCTTTTTTTTAACCTTCAATGCATTAAAATAAAAAAAACCGGGTGGCTCTATTTAAAAAAAATGAAGAAATTTGATATTTGTGAAGTTAAACTTTGAACACTTTTTATACACACCCTGTATAGAATGAAATATGTTTCAACATAGATTCATATACTTCTGACCTTGCTTAAAGCAATCGAATAGAAACCATTTTCATATCTTTAAAAATTTGTCTAAAAACTTTTTTGGAAAAATGCATACTTTTTGAGTTATCAATTTTTTTGTAAAAAAATTGACCGTTGCAGACCCTTATAAACTATTTTTTTACAAGGATACCCTTAAAGATATAAAAATGGTTTTTATTCGGTTGCTTTTAGCAAAATCGGTCGTAATTGAATCTATGTTGGAAAATTTTTCATTTTATACGGTGTGTGTATAAGAAGTGTTCAAAGTTTAAAATCATAAATATCAAAATTTCTTTACTGCATCTCTAAAAAATTACTGAAAACATTTAATATCTGGATAACGGTAAGGTTTAGGTATAGGAAAGTGTACATGAATTTGCTTTATATAGAAAAAACACTGGGTGGTTCTACTTAAAAAAATTAAGAAATTTCATATTTATGGACATTTTTTATACACACCCTGTATAAAATGAAAAAATTTCCAACAATGATTTAAATACGTTTGATTTTGCTAAAAGTAACCGAACAGAAACTATTTTCATATCTTTAAGGGTATTTTCGTAAAAAATTAATTTATAAGGGTCTGCAACGGTGAAATTTTTTACAAAAAAATCAATAACTCGAAAAGTATACATTTTTTGAAAAAAGTTTTCAGGCAAAATTATACTAAAATTTTGCGTAAATTTAAAAAATGTCTCAAAATACAGAGTGTTCTATTTAAAATAAAGTTAAAATCGACTTCCAGTAGAATCGGCCATCTTTGAAAATATGTTTAGAAAAAAAGTACTGTATCAACGAATTATTAACTTTATTTCGTCAAGACTGCATTACAAATTTTTCACTTTTGTTATAAACGTTACAAGAAAAAATTAATGACATTCTCGGTCAACGCCCAGAGGCGGGCCAAAACCGGCCCGTGGGCCGGATACGACTCTTTCACTAACTTTATCCAGCCCGCTGAGATTTTTTTTAAATATCTAATGTTTGTTTTTTAATCTATTGACTTAATTTGAAAATTACGTTCATATTAAACATTATTAATTGTCAAATTTCTTTGTCCTAATGCTTTAAAATGACACTTCTATTGTTTTTGTTGGAAAAAATTTCTTGGGTAGGGAAAAAACAACCAAAACATTCGTGTTTGTCCATAAGGTACAGTCTCCGGCCCAGAAGACATTTTAGAAGTATTTGCCCTCTCCTATGCCCCTCCTACGCCCTTATAAGAACAACCCTTTTGATAATTGTACCGCATATTTTGTAATAATCATCGTTTAAATTAGTTTCGTCAAAGGTATTTTCTTTGGTATTTATCGGGCCTCTTATTGTGTTTATCTATACACAGAAATACACAATAGAAAAGTTATTTAAATGATAATATTTTTGAGCACTTGATATTTGTATAAAAATGTGGGTGCTTCGCAATAATGTCCCGTTAATTGAGATTTCTTCGAGATAAATTTATCTACTGAACTACGTAGCAAATTTAAATTCGATCATTGCTTTTGAAATGAATTTTATTTGATTTTTCTGATAAATTCCCAAAAAAACCGGACATTTGTTTGTAATTTGTTTGTTTTTGTGAGTTATCTGGTTATTATCAAGAATTTAGAATCCGTTGAACTAAAAGATATATTGTAGAAACGCTTGGAGTAGCGAAATCCAACCATCACGCAATAAATCATAAAGAAAAACACATTTTTTGCCAAAAATCGATTTTATTCATCAATAAAATCATTCCAACGCTTCTCCAACTTCTCGGTGCCGTGCTTGTAGTAGGAATTGTCTTTTAGCCCAAAACAGCTTCAGCTTCATCAACTCCTTTCCATCAGTTAATAGCCAGTAGTCACTGGGGGCCAGATCTGGACTATACGGAGAAAACAATTCGTTCAATTAAACCTTGGTAACAAAAAGTTTTTTTCTTCGACATTTGAGGAAGTTTTTTCTTGATTTTTGGATTCAAACCTGAACCCTATCGTGCCTTTGGACGTTTGGGACCTAGTTCACCGCTGCAGTCCACTCAGATGATGATCGTTTTGATTCCGAAGTAAAGTGACGGATTCATGTTTTATCCATTATCACATATCGAGGCAAATAATCTGATTCGGATCAGCCTGTACCTGAAGAGCTATCAAGAATGATTTTTTGTATGTAATAGAGACGAAAAAGATGATTTAGAAGACGAATATAAGGTGGAAAGAAGTAGTCGAAGAGAAAGACGAGCGTGAGGAGGAGTAAAAATCATTTTTATATTTACTTTTTATAATATTCTTATTTATATTTATTTTTTATTGTAATAAAAGTTATTAAGACACAATTTTTTAATATATTGAGTTGATTTCAATCGATCACATCCAACAAAATCTAGAATTTAAAAATAATTTTAATAGGGGTAGTTTTTACCCTTAAAAAATCAAAAGCAGCACCAAGTACGGTCACCTGGTTTTTTGGCTGTAGAAAATCGAAAAATGGATGGATTTTAATGATCTTGGTCTCAAAATGTTCCATTTTACGGCAAGTTTATAAAAAAATTAGTAGAAATAGCTGGAATGAAAATTTTTTCATAGTTTTACTGTTTTAAATCGTAAAAAAAACGGTTTTGCAAAATAATCCTTTACAAAAAATTATGGTAATTATACACTTTCGCGGTCACCTGGTTTTTTGACTCTAGAAAATCGAAAAATGGATGGATTTTAATGATCTTGGTCTCAAAATGTTCCATTTTACGGCGGATTTATAAAAAAAATTAGTAGAAATAGCTGGAATGAAAATTTTTTCATAGTTTTACTGTTTTAAATCGTAAAAAAAACGGTTTTGCAAAATAATCCTTTACAAAAAATTATGGTAATTATACACTTTCGCGGTCACCTGGTTTTTTGACTCTAGAAAATCGAAAAATGGATGGATTTTAATGATCTTGGTCTCAAAATGTTCCATTTTACGGCTGATTTATAAAAAAATTAGTAGAAATAGCTGGAATGAAAATTTTTTCATAGTTTTACTGTTTTAAATCGTAAAAAAACGGTTTTGCAAAATAATCCTTTACAAAAAATTATGGTAATTATACACTTTCGCGGTCACCTGGTTTTTTGACTCTAGAAAATCGAAAAATGGATGGATTTTAATGATCTTGATCTCAAAATGTTCCATTTTACGGCGGGTTTATAAAAAAATTAGTAGAAATAGCTGGAATGAAAATTTTTTCATAGTTTTACTGTTTTAAATCGTAAAAAAACGGTTTTGCAAAATAATCCTTTACAAAAAATTATGGTAATTATACACTTTCGCGGTCACCTGGTTTTTTGACTCTAGAAAATCGAAAAATGGATGGATTTTAATGATCTTGATCTCAAAATGTTCCATTTTACGGCGGATTTATAAAAAAATTAGTAGAAATAGCTGGAATGAAATTTTTTTCATAGTTTTACTGTTTTAAATCGTAAAAAAACGGTTTTGCAAAATAATCCTTTACAAAAAATTATGGTAATTATACACTTTCGCGGTCACCTGGTTTTTTGACTCTAGAAAATCGAAAAATGGATGGATTTTAATGATCTTGATCTCAAAATGTTCCATTTTACGGCGGATTTATAAAAAAATTAGTAGAAATAGCTGGAATGAAATTTTTTTCATAGTTTTACTGTTTTAAATCGTAAAAAAACGGTTTTGCAAAATAATCCTTTACAAAAAATTATCTCATTATCAGATAAAGTTCTTATATTTTTTTTTTGTATTCTACATAAATTAATAAACAATTTAAAAATAAAAATCCAAAAAGACTGATTTTTTCAGTTTTTATAGCTTAAAATGAAATCGATGAAAAACAATCAATTTTCGTGAATAGTTTCGCACTATATTCTTCAATGTTAATAGTTTTTGGACCATTAAAAATCGAAAAATATATAAATTTTATAATTTTGGTCTCAAAATGTTCCTTTTTACGACGAATTTATGAAAAACACGGGGTAGTGGCTGAATTTGCGGTTTTTAATAGTTTTTAATCTTAAATAGTAGAAAAACTTTTTTTTTTCAAAATATTCATTTTGTTATGTTAATTGCGAAAAAAAATATACGAACTTGATTCCACGACGTCAAAAACAGTTACGAAGAATTATATGTAGAAAGTCATTTTTTTGCATTTAAAGTCATGAAACTGTAAAAAATATCTATTTTTTTTAATTTTCGTATTCTTTTTATAAATCCGCCGTAAAATGGAACATTTTGAGACCAAGATCATTAAAATCCATCCATTTTTCGATTTTCTAAAGCCAACCTAACCTAACCTAACCTAACAAAAAAACCAGGTGACCGCGAAAGTGTATAATTACCATAATTTTTTGTAAAGGATTATTTTGCAAAACCGTTTTTTTACGATTTAAAACAGTAAAACTATGGGAAATTTTCATTTCAGCTATTTCTACTATTTTTTTTTATAAATCCGCCGTAAAATGGAACATTTTGGGACCAAGATCATTAAAATCCATCCATTTTTCGATTTTCTAAAGCCAACCTAACCTAACCTAACCTAACCTAACAAAAAAACCAGGTGACCGCGAAAGTGTATAATTACCATAATTTTTTGTAAAGGATTATTTTGCAAAACCGTTTTTTTACGATTTAAAACAGTAAAACTATGGGAAATTTTCATTCCAGCTATTTTTACTAATTTTTTTTATAAACCCGCCGTAAAATGGAACATTTTGAGATCAAGATCATTAAAATCCATCCATTTTTCGATTTTCTAGAGTCAAAAAACCAGGTGACCGCGAAAGTGTATAATTAATCCAAGTACAGAGGTACCTTTGAAGTCGATATAAAATTTAAATTTTCATACAATTGGGTTTCCCATATATTTAATAACAATTGCGATGTAATTTTTGAATAATAACAATTTTAAGGGTGATTTTTAGGGGTAAAAACTGTTTAATACATAAAAAATTGTTTATCGACATTAATTTGAAATATTTACATATAATTGCACGCTCAAAACTAATATTCTATCAAATTTTTTGGAATAGGGGTAGTTTTCACTATAATAAATAAAAATCAACCCCCGGCACAAGCTCAATATTAATAGAGAGGGTGAATTGAACCTGATTAACTGCTTAATAATATGTTAATTAATATTTTTTATATCTGTCATGAGGGGTGGCTGTTAAGGGCCGAAAGGTGGTTAATAAATTTAGATTTTGGAATATGTTTATAATTTTTCTGTCATTGACTGACTGACATTAGTTTATAAATATCTGTGCAAGTATTTCAAACGAAATTTTTTGTTTAGTTACGACGCTAGAGATAATTACAAGTATCCTTTATTTTTTTTTAAATTCTTTCATATATTATAGTCAGTACTTCAAAAAAACAATGTACCCTTTATAATAACAAAATATTTATCATTTCATATCTATCAAATCTCATTAACAAAAACAACATTCTTATTATACAGAGCGTTTAATTTATAATTGGAATTATCATAACAACTGTCGAAATATCGGTAATTATCTAAAAAATCATCCCCCACCCCCTATCGACTTGGGGTTGTGGGTGTTTTGGGGAAAATTAATTACAATATACGGTGGAATTGGCCGTCGGTCATTGTTCTTAAGTTTAGTTTAGGTTAGGTTAGGTTAGATTAGGTTAGGTTAGGTTAGGTTAGGTTAGGTTAGGTTAGGTTAGGTTAGGTTAGGTTCTACTTAAGAACATTATTTATACAACATCTTTCCGTGCTCTTTTAACACCGCCCCCCCCTTCACACCCTTTGATCTTTTTTACCCTATTTTACCATAAAAAAATATATTTTCATATAAATACGTCAATTAACAATTATAAAAATAGTTATTGAATTTTCAATATAATTGTTCATAATTCCACTGAATTAATTTCATATATTTTTCACATATAATTTTCACTATTTAACTGTATTTTTTGTTTATATATTTTCAAATAAAATTTATAATTTGTTAACACACATAATTCCGAAAATATCGAATTTTTATTCTTTAACCCTCTCTTTCTTTTAACAAGGGATGACCGACGGCTCGAATAATTTGTCTTGTATCCAATACACTTTTCTTTATCACCCCCACAACCCCATTGGGGGCGTGGGATGATTTTTAGATAATTACCGAAATATCAAATTCCAAATAAAAATTTTCATGAACGATATAACGTCCTTGCACGATGAACAATGGAATTTTAAGGTTAAGAAACAGGAAAAAATCGCTGATGATTAAATCTGGTGAATATGGTGGATCAAGCGTAATAATCCCCTAATATCGTTTCACTTTTTTGAAAAAACAATCCCATGACTATACCAAAAAAAAAACGGTAACGTTCCATATATTTGGTCTTCTTCTGACTTATTTACATTCTTCTTTTTTGTGCCTCGCTTACAATTTTTTCTAATCTAGCTTCGAAACTTTTTCAATCCCTTGCTACTTAGTTCTTAGCCCGACATGGAAAAAAGGTATGAATAGAAAAAACCGTCACCATCGGCCTTCAGCTTCATCTTCAATCGGACGGAGTCAGCTCAGCGCTATATGAAGTCACATTCGTATACAGCAGCGTTGGAAAGCGCAGCGACTGGATGCAACTGCCTTAGTAAAACTGAAGGATACCGTCGCAGTTCCAAAATATTGTAGCCATCACTTTTTTTGACGTGTATCGTGACCTTTGCTTTTTTGGCACGGGCTCTCTATTCCGATTCCAATCTATGGAATCTGTTATGGGTGTCGGATCGTTGTAAAAGTTCATATTTTCATCAATCGTTACAATTGATGGACGCTTTCTTGGTACAGGTGTCAAAGCTCTAAAAATCGCTCAAACGACGTTGCTTTTGGCACCTTAAACTAATTTTTGGCATTATTTAAATACTCGTGTAGGTTTCTTAAAATATTTGTTTTGGAAATTCCGGTCTGTGCTGCAATTTCTGAACTTGGCCGGATGACCAGATTAACACAGAAACCTGGAGCTGGTCTCATTCGACTCAGGGCAAAAAATACAACAAGTTAAATTGTTTTTATTGGAATTTCGAAGACAATTAAGAAATTAATGAAGAAGTGAAAGATTCCTGGCAATTTTTGCGATAAGTTCTTACCAAAGTAAAGTTATGCAATTTGGAAAGGATCCGAAGTCTCCAGTATCTTGTCTTCATTGGTATGGTCTTCATACGAGACATTTTCCGCGAGTTTCAGATCCTGAAAGTCTTCTAATCCTTATTCCCACTTCCTTAGCAACGTGGATGACATGGATACTTCTAAATGGCAACCTCTTCTGTTTCTTTTGAGAAGAGTCAAAATTTTTGAGTTTGGTATTTCCACTAGTCTGGTCTCTATTTACTTAATCTTTTTTATAGTAATGAAGCGAAAAATTCTTGTTTAGAGTTGTTGAACTAGAATCGAAAGTGTTTCGACGAGAAGAAATGTACTATTCAAGCCAATTTGGTAAGTAGTACAATAAACAAAATCCTTTCCATAGCTGTTCTCAATCTTTATTTAAAATTCGTTATATGTAATAATTTTTATGGTTCGACTGAAGTCCATCGTAATGCATAATTTGTTAATTTTATTCTCCCTGTTTTAGAATTGTATATCACTCATTTAGAATGGTGTGTAGTGCGGTCAAACTTCTATCATTTTGACTTAGAGATGGCGGTAGTTTATAGAAAAATACCTCTATTTGAAGACGCCATCTTGACCAAACCTGTACTGGATGATCGCCGCGAGCTGGCAGACATGTCAGAAGTGCGGTCCATAGCGTATTAACTGAAAATTTGGTCATGAGAAAGCTGTGAGGAAGTTGGTTGCCGCGTTTGTTTATAATGGAACAAAAACAGCTTCCTGAAGATGTTTCCATCGAGTATTTGGCAATGTTTCACAGAAATAAAGTCGATTTTCACGATGAATCAAAAAAAAACAATCAAAATAATAGACTAAAAAGGGAGAATCGGGTCCAAAGAAGGCAAATACCGTTCCACCTGCAGACAAGATCGTGGCGTCGGTTTTTTGGAATGCGCGTGGGATAATTTTCATTGAATATCTTGAAAAAACTCAACGGAGAGTATTATGCAACATTCGAGGAAAGAAATCAAGCAAAAACCGCCAAATTTGGCTAAAAAGAAAGTGTCGTTTCATCAAGATAACGCACTAACTCACACTTCCGTTATTGCAATGGCCAAAATTAATGAATTAAAGTTTGAATTGCTACATCATGCACACAATTCGCCAAATTTAACATCCTCGGACAATTTTCTGTTCCCAGATTTAAAAAAAATGGCTCGGTGGTCAAAGATTTTCCAATAATGAAGAGGTTATGTTGACAGTTAAAGGCTATTGAGGACCTTGAAGATTCTTATTATATAAAGAAAGTCTGGAAACAATTTTCGTCACTGGCCAACACTATTTTCGATTCACTTTCCTATACAAAATTCCGGAAACAACGTTTATCTTTGATATTCGTATTTATACTGGTGAAGAATCATACAAGTTCATGCACATACACCACCCGACGTTGCAGTCGGGACGGCGGCCGGTGCGGCCACGGCGATGATAATGTTTACAACTAGTAGTCGCGAGATTCTTGAAATATTATCACCAAATATTGATAGAAAAAGTCAAGTCAACATTTCAGTTCTTGATTATTGAAACCTTGGACACTCGCTTCCGATTGTGGACCCCCAGTTTTTGTCACGTCCAACGCGCAATCTCGTCGAGTCTCCCGTGGTTGAATGGACCATTTTTCTGATACTATTGCGTAAAGTTAACGAAATTCCGGCATCGGAAACGTATTTATTATCCATATACCCAATTCCATTCAGCATTGCTTCTAAATCCTGTACTTTTTTCTGTACCACCCCCGTATTTTATTATACAGGTGTTATAATCAACGATATGGTTTTCTAAATTTAGTTTTGATGTTTAAAATATTTGAAACCCTCGAAACTCGAGCACTTCTCATTTGAATAATTGGAAAAGCACATGCAATCTTTTTGATATCCACTCTTAATTCAACAAATATAAAAAGGATAGAATGCGGTTTCATTCCAAAATTGAACTACATTCAGAATATCATCTGTGTGTGCTTAAATCGACCAGAGATGGCATGGAATAGATATCTGGGTGTGGAAGTGATGCTGCTACTCTGTAGATTTTCAATGATTTTAGAAGGTAATATGAAAAATGCCGATTACATTTATGATGATTTTTTATTTCACGATAGCTAGATATTTTAATGTAGTTTTGCCAATTGGACAGATCTTAAATTTCCTACAGTTCCTACGTCATATTCTATATATAATCCGGTCAATTTAAACATTCGAAGTTACATAAATTCCCATCAAAAATTTTATTCAGGATCAAAGGTGAAAAAAATGAGTTTTTCGCAATTTTCAGCAAAACGGTGAGTTGTATCATAAAAATATTGTAGACAAAAATTGTAGATCATAAAATTATCTACAAAAAACGTACCAATACTTTTTTTTCTACGATGCACCGTTTCTGAGATATAATGATTCAAAAAGTTGTCGTATTTAACGGTTTTACCAATATATTTGAAGCAGTAAACATTGATTTGAACTGAGACTTGTGAGTATTTGTAAGAAATTTCTGTTGACTGGTTAGAACTGTCGTAAGTTCATCAAATAAATTATCAATTGACGTAGATGTTGCTAAAGTTCGAGGATGTTTTTCTGTATAGCCATTAAATACGACAGTGAATCTGAAACATTAACTTTTACAACTTTTTGAATCGTTATATCTCAGAAACGTTGGCTCGTAGAAAAAAAACTATTGGTACGTTTTTTGTAGATAATTTTATGATCTACAATTTTTGTCTACAATATTTTTATGATAAAATTCACCGTTTTGATGAAAATTGCAGAAAACTCATTTTTGCGACCTTTGACCTTGAATAAAATTTTTTCCATACACGGAAATGATAGGGAACATTCAAATTCTATGTTCAATTGTATTTTAAACAATTTCAGTGAGTTTTAGATTTATGTAACTTCGAATGTCTGAATTGACCGGATTATGTAAAGAATATGATGGAGAACATCTAAAAAAAATGAACTGAACTTTTTGAATCATTATATCTCAGAAACAGTGGCTTGTAGGAAAAAAAGTATTGATACGTTTTTTGTAGATAATTTTATGATCTTCAATTTTTGTCAGAAGTATTTTTATAATAAAACTCACCGATTCGCTGAAAATTGCGGAAAACTCATTTTTTTGACCTTTGACCTTGGATAAAAATTTTTCCATACAAGGAAATTATGCGAAACATTCAAATTTTATTTTCAATTGTATTTTAAACAATTTTACTGATTTTTAGGTTGATATGAATTTAAGTAGCTTCACTTTCATTTTTTGATATAATTTGACCGGACTAACACTTTTGCCAGATTGAATTCATGGATCTATGTTTCATCCATTGTCACAGATCGACGTAAAAATGTTATTTATTAAGTATAAAAATTGCTCTGAATCATTGTTTTTAGTCGACTGTGAGTACAAGCGGCACCCACTTTGAAAAAAACTTTCACTTTGTCAAATGTTAATGCAAACGCATAATTGTAAACCCATCTCCTTCTGATATATTTATGGCATCAGCTATCTCACGCAATTCCAATTTACGATTAGATATAACCAATTCGTGGAGTTTTTTTGATGTTTTCTGAAGTAATATCGGTGAAATTTTTGAAAGTTGGTACTTCATAAACGTCATATGAATTTGACAGGCAGCGCCATCTTTGTGTCAGTCGCACGACTTAACCCCCAAAAATACCTCCAAAAAGTCCTTCTAGAGTACCTACGGACCATTCAGGGGTAGTTATGAGGGGGTTGGTGAGATTTTGGGATTACGAGTCCATTGAGACGTTTAAACAGCTACTTTTAAACTATCATTGTGCCAAAGTTCAAAAAAATTAACCCAAACCAATTCCCTTCCTTTCAGGGTACTTTCGGACACAACACGGATAGTTTTGATGGTGTTGGAGGGGTTGATGTTAAAGGTTTGAGGTTTATGAGCCCATTGAGTATTTTAATTAGCTTGTATTCAACTATAATTGTGCCAAGGTTCGGAACAATTAGCTCAAACAAAACTTCCTTCCATCCATGGTACTTTCGGACACAACACTGGTAGTTTTGACGGGGTTGGGGGGTTGGTGTTAAAGGTTTGAGGTTTATGAGCCCATTGAGTATTTTAATTAGCTTGTATTCAACTATAATTGTGCCAAGGTTCGGAACAATTAGCTCAAACAAAATTTCCTTCCTTCCATGGTACTTTCGGACACAACACGGATAGTTTTGATGGTGTTGGAGGGGTTGATGTTAAAGGTTTGAGGTTTATGAGCCCATTGAGTATTTTAATTAGCTTGTATTCAACTATAATTGTGCCAAGGTTCGGAACAATTAGCTCAAACAAAACTTCCTTCCATCCATGGTACTTTCGGACACAACACTGGTAGTTTTGACGGGGTTGGGGGGTTGGTGTTAAAGGTTTGAGGTTTATGAGCCCATTGAGTATTTTAATTAGCTTGTATTCAACTATAATTGTGCCAAGGTTCGGAACAATTAGCTCAAACAAAATTTCCTTCCTTCCATGGTACTTTCGGACACAACACTGGTAGTTTTGACGGGGTTGGGGGGTTGGTGTTAAAGGTTTGAGGTTTATGAGCCCATTGAGTATTTTAATTAGCTTGTATTCAACTATAATTGTGCCAAGGTTCGGAACAATTAGCTCAAACAAAACTTCCTTCCTTCCATGGTACTTTCGGACACAACACTGGTAGTTTTGACGGGGTTGGGGGGTTGGTGTTAAAGGTTTGAGGTTTATGAGCCCATTGAGTATTTTAATTAGCTTGTATTCAACTATAATTGTGCCAAGGTTCGGAACAATTAGCTCAAACAAAATTTCCTTCCTTCCATGGTACTTTCGGACACAACACTGGTAGTTTTGACGGGGTTGGGGGGTTGGTGTTAAAGGTTTGAGGTTTATGAGCCCATTGAGTATTTTAATTAGTTTGTTTTGAACTATAATTGTGCCAAGGTTGAGAAAAATTGGCCCAAATCAATTCCCTTCCTTTCAGGGAACTTTCGGATACTGCGAGGGTAGTTTTTACGGTGTTAGGGGGAGGGGTTTGAGGTTTCGTATCCATGGCAAAATTCCTAGCATCAAAAAGATTGTATGCTGATGTTATACGACTGAATGGAATGAAAAGGTAAATAAATAGGACCCGGACTGTCCCTCGAATGAATACGAAACTCATTTCAGATTAATTACATTATTATTTTTGTTGTAGAAATATTTAAAACCCTCGAAACATAAGCACTTTTTATTTACATACATTGCAATCTCTGAATAAATTGATATTTTTTGACATCCACTCTTTAATCTATGAATATATAAAGGATAGAGTTTAGCAAATAATTTCTAGTGTTTATATTAATTCGACCAGATATGGCATGGAATAAATATCTCGGCGTGGAAGTGGTCCTACTCTTTGTTGGATTTTCTGTGGTTTTAGAAGGTAATATAAAAACGATTGTTATCTTCAATGTCATCTTTAATTCGGAAAAATGAGCTAAATTCCATTCGCTTGACAAAAATCTGCCTTCTAGAGGGGAAGCTTCAAGGAGAATATTTAAAAATTTTATTCTGCTCTTGTTTCATATTTTCTCGCTTTGGAAGACTATTGCCCAAATGCGTTGAAACGCTTGCTGGACTCAGAAGGTTTGGACAGAAACATTTGATCGCTCGAAACCGCTGTATATCTTCATTTTATTGCTAATATATACGCCACCTAAGAAAAACCCAATAGACTTCTTCAGAAAACTGAACCAAGCACTACTGAACTCTTTACAGCTACGAAACGTTTAAAAAAATCAATTAGAAGGTAAAGCTAAGGAAGAAGTCCAATATTTTTAGTCCAAACTGAGGATGACCAAGAATCAAGCAGATGTAGACGTTTTCCAAAGTACAGTTTCCCATATCCAAATTTTTTTTGACGACACTGCTTAGATAAGCGACGATAATCCTTCAAAGAAAATATCTTGTTTATCCATGGCGAAGGATTATTCTTTGAAATGCCTTTTAGAGACTGCGACTTCGGAATTGAGTAAAAAATATCAATAAATCATCAATTCGATTATCATTTTGTTGTGAAGACAGTTTTTTCTGAAGTTGGCCAGCGTCAACTTTGACAGCTCAGAAGAAATGGGTCCAGATTTTCGCTAGTGCCAAAGAAGCTAATTTGGACGCGTTAAACTTCCAATTCCTATGCCGAGATATCAATAAATCATCAATTCGATTATCATTTTGTTGTGAAGACAGTTTTTTCTGAAGTTGGTGAGCGTTCAATTTTGACAGTTCAAAAGAAATGGGTCCAGATTTTCGCTAGTGCCAAAGAAGCTAATTTGGACGCGTTAAACTTCCAATTCCTATGCCGAGATATCAATAAATCATCAATTCGATTATCATTTTGTTGTGAAGACAGTTTTTTCTGAAGTTGGCGAGCGTTCAATTTTGACAGTTCAAAAGAAATGGGTCCAGATTTTCGCTAGTGCCAAAGAAGCTAATTTGGACGCGTTAAACTTCCAATTCCTATGCCGAGATATCAATAAATCATCAATTCGATTATCATTTTGTTGTGAAGACAGTTTTTTCTGAAGTTGGCGAGCGTTCAATTTTGACAGTTCAAAAGAAATGGGTCCAGATTTTCGCTAGTGCCAAAGAAGCTAATTTGGACGCGTTAAACTTCCAATTCCTATGCCGAGATATCAATAAATCATCAATTCGATTATCATTTTGTTGTGAAGACAGTTTTTTTTGAAGTTGGCGAGCGTTCAATTTTGACAGTTCAAAAGAAATGGGTCCAGATTTTCGCTAGTGCCAAAGAAGCTAATTTGGACGCGTTAAACTTCCAATTCCTATGCCGAGATATCAATAAATCATCAATTCGATTATCATTTTGTTGTGAAGACAGTTTTTTCTGAAGTTGGCGAGCGTTCAATTTTGACAGTTCAAAAGAAATGGGTCCAGATTTTCGCTAGTGCCAAAGAAGCTAATTTGGACGCGTTAAACTTCCAATTCCTTTGCCGAGATATCAATAAATCATCAATTCGATTATCATTTTGTTGTGAAGACAGTTTTTTCTGAAGTTGGCGAGCGTTCAATTTTGACAGTTCAAAAGAAATGGGTCCAGATTTTCGCTAGTGCCAAAGAAGCTAATTTGGACGCGTTAAACTTCCAATTCCTATGCCGAGATATCAATAAATCATCAATTCGATTATCATTTTGTTGTGAAGACAGTTTTTTCTGAAGTTGGCGAGCGTTCAATTTTGACAGTTCAAAAGAAATGGGTCCAGATTTTCGCTAGTGCCAAAGAAGCTAATTTGGACGCGTTAAACTTCCAATTCCTTTGCCGAGATATCAATAAATCATCAATTCGATTATCATTTTGTTGTGAAGACAGTTTTTTTTGAAGTTGGCGAGCGTTCAATTTTGACAGTTCAAAAGAAATGGGTCCAGATTTTCGCTAGTGCCAAAGAAGCTAATTTGGACGCGTTAAACTTCCAATTCCTTTGCCGAGATATCAATAAATCATCAATTCGATTATCATTTTGTTGTGAAGACAGTTTTTTTTGAAGTTGGCGAGCGTTCAATTTTGACAGTTCAAAAGAAATGGGTCCAGATTTTCGCTAGTGCCAAAGAAACTAATTTGGACGCGTTAAACTTCCAATTCCTTTGCCGAGATATCAATAAATCATCAATTCGATTATCATTTTGTTGTGAAGACAGTTTTTTCTGAAGTTGGCGAGCGTTCAATTTTGACAGTTCAAAAGAAATGGGTCCAGATTTTCGCTAGTGCCAAAGAAACTAATTTGGACGCGTTAAACTTCCAATTCCTTTGCCGAGATATCAATAAATCATCAATTCGATTATCATTTTGTTGTGAAGACAGTTTTTTCTGAAGTTGGCGAGCGTTCAATTTTGACAGTTCAAAAGAAATGGGTCCAGATTTTCGCTAGTGCCAAAGAAACTAATTTGGACGCGTTAAACTTCCAATTCCTTTGCCGAGATATCAATAAATCATCAATTCGATTATCATTTTGTTGTGAAGACAGTTTTTTCTGAAGTTGGCGAGCGTTCAATTTTGACAGTTCAAAAGAAATGGGTCCAGATTTTCGCTAGTGCCAATGAAACTAATTTGGACGCGTTAAACATTGTGTCCTACGAATCGAATATCTTTCCTTCCAATTCCTATGCCCAGTGGATATTTTCTCACATGCAATTCAAACCGACGATGTCTAGAAACCACCAAACTTTTCATTATTTTTAATTTAGCGATGATTGATGAATGACGCACTTGGACAAAAAAGATATCAGCGGGAAAAGTAGTTGCTGTTGAAGAACGAACAAAATAATACACTTCAGCCAGTTTTCTTTGGTTAATTTGTTCATTTTTTTAAGTTTATGAAATCTTATTTATTGAATTAGTGTCCGGGATTTTTGTCACCTGGAGTTGGCAACCCTGGTGGTCATACAAGTTTTGAATAAGATCCACATAAAGAGACACATAATGGAATTAGAGGATACGATTACGCAAGAAGCTCTAAACATCAAATTTGGTAGTGTGGGCAATATTTTGGATAAAATATTGGGCGACAGATAGATTTGTAGACAGATTGGAGATGACACTTTGGTTTACCACCATGTTTTCCAACTAAAACTTGAAACTAATGAGTTGTATGACTGTCCAGCTCTGTCCAATCTTTTGGAATGCAAAAGGAATTTTGATATTGATATAACAACGAATGTAGAAAAATATTGTAAACTTTTGGACCTACTAGATAAATTAGAGCTTGGTTTCTAACAAAAAAAGTAAAGCAGTCATGTTTAGACAGTCTAGATTTGACATCTTATACCCAACGATCCAAAGGTCTTTTTGGTGGAAATGAACAGTGTAGGTTTTGTTGCAAAAAAATCTTCACACAACAATTTCAAACTTCAAAATTTGTGGTGTTTATATGGCGTTTTTAACTGAGGAAAAACTTTTCTTCGCCTTCTACTCTTTAGGTCTAGAATGTGAGCTTCAATTGCCAAAGATCTTCGTCTTCAGTGGAAGTACTAGTATGAATTAGATAACATAAAACTATGAGTAAGTCAGTGGAAGCGCTTCTTTAATAACCGCGTGTTGTTCCATATCCTTTTCAATCCTTAATAATTTATTATTATTCTTTTCTAGGATCCGTGTATACGAATCTGTACATCTACAGGACTTGTTACGTAATATTAGGTTATAATCAATCGGATTGTGCCCAATTAGGAAATGAGGTAAACGATATAACCAAAGATTTGGAACCGAAAGTTCAACCGACCGTAAACAAAATCAATATGGTACAAACAGTCGCTGGTACTTTGTTCCCGATGATTTTTAACTTGTTTGTGGGAACGTGGTCCGACAAATTTGGAAGAAAACCGTTCTTGTTGCTTTGTTTAATAGGTATAAAATAATTTTCAAATTATCGTTATTGAATTCACTAGAATTGTCAGTAATTAAGTTTCTGGAGCGGGATAATTAGGTACTATAACGGGGGGGCTTCAACTGGTATGGCGTAGGGGTTAAAATTCTCTACAATTTATATTTTTTTATCACTACAACAAAGAATTAATATTTTGTGTGCCACCCAAGTAAAAATACGCAAATTGTCAGTGTCAATATTATATTTTTATAAAAACTAGTTCAGCTAAGTCAAAACGTCATTTTTTTATCAATTTTTTGAAAACTAATGTTAAAACAGAAGAGACTTAAACCCAAAAACTTTTAGAAGCATTAATATATCAAAAAATCTCACTAATCATCTATCAAAATTCATCAATATCTTTTTCTTTATAACTAAAAAAATAACTTTCGTTTTTCCGATTAAATGTATTTGATTTGCTTCCTTTTTTGTACCCATATTAAAAAAACTATTTCAATGGTCGAATAAATACGAAGAAAAAAATTTGAATATTATTTATCAAGTAACAAACCAAAGAAACCGAGAAAAAGTTTCATAAATATTATTCCGAAAGTACTACGTATCATTAAATGATTTCTATGTGGATATATGCTTTTAAAAGTTGAGGAAAAGTTTTGTAAATATTATTCCGATAGTATTACGTCCCATCACACGATTTCTAAGTGAAAATCTGCTTTTTAAAATGATAATAAGTAATAGAAGATGCTAAACGTCTGGGACGTCAGAGAAACGGTTTTCTATTTAATTTCAAAGCATTCTTTTCCCATAAACAAACGGGTAGGGTTAATTTATATATATTTATATATTCACTGAAACTTACACACCACTATTCACTAATATTTATATATAAACTTCACATCTAATTTATTTAAATACACTTGTTACTTCACCTGACATTATCTTGATGTATTCACTATAAACAATCAAATTGTTTACTGACTAATGGCTGCTAGACTCTAGCTATATAAATTAGAACCGCATTCTAGAACCTTCGACTTCTGGAAATTTCTAGTTTGTCGTAAACAAACAAAAATACCTACTTGGTAATTGTCTATAAAAAAAATGTAAAAAAACACGGCGCATCCGCCAAACTTTGATATTGTATTAAAACAAGAACGATCCCAACTGCTTAGTTAAGTGAGCGAAGTCATAGCAATAACAATAATAAACGAAATATTGATTTGTAATCATTTTCAAAGTTTCTAAATACAAAAAAAAGTGATTGCGCAGCACTTGGGGATTATAATCATCATTTTTTGATTCTCTACAAATATTTTGTGTAAAAAATTTACACTTTTCGATTAATTATCAGGAATTTTATGTTATATAATTATTTACTCTCTTATTTTTTGTTTCTGTTTATATTTCTTTTCGTCGCTTCGTTCCAAATTTGTTAAAACGTTTACTGACAATCCTATGAGTTTCAAATGCGGTTCAATATTGTGATCGCCCAATTTTTAGGGATAATTGTTACGACGACTGGAAATATTTTCATTATTCATTTCGAAAACGCTTCGCCTTGGTGGTTTATAGTGACTTCTTTACCGACTGTTGTCACGGGTGGATTCGTTACTTTATTCATTGTCATTTCAGCTTATCTAGTTGATAGTTCGACCTCCACAAATAGAGCTACTAGGTATGTAATAGAAATAGTTTGGGTCGTTTAGAATAGTATTTAAGCTACAGGTTTCCCAGAAATTAAATGCCAACATTTTAAAAGCCAATACCAGAGGTAAAAATCCTGTTTTTTTCCAAAAAAATAGTTATAAAAATCCGAAGGATTAGTACGAAACGAGACACGGCAAGGTAACACTTTTTTTGAACTAATTTTGGTCTTGGAAACTATTTAAAATAACAATCCTGTATCAGGACTACAAAAAAACTCAACTCAACTTCAAACAGTACCCCAAAAAATGAGTTTTCTTTTATGTCTTGACTGTAGATATTGTACGAAAGTTGCTGCTTGAATTTTTCAAAAAATTATCGACATAACTTTTTATTTTTGATCCGCGGTAATAAGAAGAAGTAATTGGGTGTCAAACAAGGACTGTACCCGCCAATTCGATGTTTTGACTGTTCAAAAACGTTTTTGTTTGAGATCTAGCATTGTCTTGGTGGAGAATGATTCGTCTTCTGCGATTAGCTTTCCTGGCAATCCAATGTTGATGTACTATTCGAAAATGACGTTGCTCTAATGGTACGGTGGCGTCATGTCCAGCGATTGTCAAATTATGCGGTATACGACGCGAATAAATCTTTTTGACAGCCAAATGTTCTGTAATATTGAGTATATACGAGTGGACTAATGTCCAAGTTCACGAAATTCATTTTGTAGCGAATTTCGACCAAGTTTAAATTCGGAAAACCAGCGAAACGCGATTGTTTGAGATGATGCTCCATCACGAAAAGTCGATGCGTTTGATTGGTACACTGCAGTTGGTTTAATCCACGCCGAAAGTCATACAATTTTCGCGGTTTGAACCATTTAATAAACAACACAAATCGCACTCGTACCACAACTCGTTCTGAGTGTCAAACTGTCAAATGTCAAACTTTATTATGGAAATGTCATTTTTGACATATTCACGTCAGTGTTGCCATATCTCGAAACGTCAAATGATAAAAATGAGTTCGTACAGCATCTCATCAACCAAGAAACTTATATGTAATGCGGTATTTTTGTTATAGATTTTCTTTGATTGAAGTGACATCTGGAATAGCCTCGTTCGTTGGAAGTCTTGTATCGGCGCCTATTTTATACGCTACTAGCTACCAAACTATATTTATTATAGCAGCTGGACTACAACTGACTAGTTTTCTATATACTTTACTGTTTATATCAGAAACAGTTAAGAAAGAAAACAATAATAGAGTGAGTATAACATGCCATCACTAATTGACAAGTTTCGTTGACCAAATTGAAGTTTATTCCACCGGATAGATACAATAGATGTTTGTAGGTTCTACAGGACTCTACAATACCGGTGGAAAGATTTTACGCCATTCGCCATAATCCATTCATTGAATTTCAGAATAAGAACAATAAACAAATCCATTCATCTGATTAACAGATTCCGTGGCGCCTGGATTTGACTATGAATGAAGTTTCCTGATATCTCGCAACGTTTTCGAGATATCGATAATTGAATTTATTTAGTATTTGCATATGTCAACCTAACCTAACCTAATCTAACCTTCTCGTAGTGCTCTTTGAGTGTAAAAACATTGAAATTCAGAATAAGAACAATAAACACATCCACTGATTAACAGATTCCGTGGCGCCTGGATTTGACTATGCCATTTTGTAAATCGACCCAAAATAAGTCGAAAATGAAGAATGAAGTTTTCTTATATCTCGCTTCGTTTTCGAGATATCGATAATTGAATTTATTTAATATTTGTATATGTCAACCTAACCTAACCTAACCTAACCTAACCTAACCTAACCTAACCTAACCTAACCTAACCTAACCTAACCTAACCTAACATAACCTAACCTTCTCGTGTAAAAAGTTCAAAAATCGTTAATTTTTCACAAAATTATCTAAAAAAAATTTTCTTCGCGTGAGGATTATTTTATTAAATTTTTTTTTGATACGGGGGGCTTCGCCCCCTCGACCCCGGACCCTGGTGTGCCCAAAAGCCACAGGCCGCGAGGAACGGGTGAGTTTGGAGATTGTGGGGCAGATAAATTGGGAGCGGGTAGATTTGAAACGATTTTTTACAGTCATTTTTCTTATTTGGTTGATTTTGTCGTTAAAAATAGGATAAATGATGCAAAAATAATTGATAGAGAACTTTTCCAGGATAATTGTGAAATATTACAGTAGTTTGGCGTTTCAATTATAAATAAATAACTTTTGAAAACATTCAGAACGTACTTTTTCCTTACTTACTAATTATATCTTCAAATTATCATTATATATTTTTATTTATTTTCTAAATAACGAAAAATAACCGACAATTCTTTATAAAAAACATCAAATTATTCATGTATTTATCTTATATTAAGTTTTATTAATTACAGAATGATGAAAGTTATCAAAAACGCCTCATTTTGTTATAAAAATCTAATTTTTTCAATATAAATTTGGAGTATCAGGGTAAATAATATAAAAATTGAATAAAAAAATATTTTGTTTATTAAATTACAAGATTCATATTGAATTTGAAGTAATAAAATATTCATTTCAAACAAAGTATTGAACGCCATCTGTTCAAATAAAGCGAATTTTGAACTAACGTTTGATTATAACTTCAAGTATCGATATCTCGAAAACGAATCGAGATATCGAAAAATTTCATTCTTCATTTTCGATTTATTTTGACCTAATCAATCCGATGTTAAATCGCGGCGCCACGGAAATCGTACTATCCCCTTCTAATTAAACAATTACCGAGTTTCCGGGTTTACACATGGATCTTACATCCGTTCTTCCTTTGACCTGCGCACAAACAACCTTATCTTAAACACAAAAACCTCAAACTTCGACTCATCACTCCGTAAAACTTTTGTTATTTAGTCCACTGCAACCCAATTTTGTTTTGACGCTTTAATAAGGTTTCTTGACTGTCATTTTTCCAAAAAACCCAGATTTTCTCAATCTCTCAAAATACAATTCAGCGATTGTGGTTTTTCGAAGCCACCCTGAACGTTTTCTATCGCCGAAGCTCCTGGTGGATGCATAGTTTTTCACGTTGTAGTCCACGGTACAAAATATTTTTTCCTAGGCGTCTCATCTTCATATTAATTGACGAAATTTGAAAATAAGACAGAAACGTTTCAGTATTTCGAAAGAAAATAGTTTGGCTTCAGCTTGGTGTCAACCGATGTCTAAAAAGTATAAATCGCAGCGTCTCAAAGGACTAAACTACAATCATAAACACCGAAGACATGCGCTCGTATAATATGGATTATGGAATGGGCAAAAGCTTTTGACCATGTCTCTATCCATGAAATAATTCGCTGTATAATAATTTTCAGGTGCCGAAAATTGTAGAGTTAATAAAAACAGGCGGTATCATCGGAAATATAAAACATGCTTTGAGAAAACGCGAAAACAACATCAGACCATACCTTCTAATGATTGTAGGAGTACCACTGATATCAGGATTTGCGAGTGGACAAGCATCTGTCATGAATCTATTTTTGAGAGCTAAACATCATTGGAATTTAACCAAAATTAACACAGTTCACAGTTTCGTAAGTGTTTTGAATATATCTGGTACGCTGGCTGGTACGTTCCTTTTATATAAAACGCTGAAAATGAAAGAGATGCATTTGATTTTGCTGTGCATGACAACTGCTTCCATTGGTAATTTACTATGGGGTCTGGCCACAAATGATTATTATATTTACGCAAGTAAGTACCCACGGAAAATCACTACACCACTTTTGCAAATTAGATATTTGTGAAGCTTTTTCAAAAAACTCTCAATTATTTCAACAGATATTTGTTTCTCAAGTCAATAATCAATTTGTTTAGTTCCGCATTACTATATTGAGTTTTCATAATCAGTGAATCATTTAAAAGTATAGATAAACAACAATTTTCCACAAAAATTTCTTGATTGACTCAAAAGTAAACAGTCGCTTTTTTGAAATAAGTAACATATTCATTTTCAGTGTCAGGAGCTTTTCTTCAAGTTTAACTATAAAAAAATAAATTACCTCACGTCGAACTATGAAATCTTTAGCACCACGTCAAGGGACAAGTTGGAAAACTGTGAAAATTCGCGCCGATCAATATTTTTCTTCGTAAATTTTAATTTACCAAGAAAATCTGTTGTTGAGGTTCTTTTTGAACAAATCTTATACGTATTTCCCATATCTTTTTTCGAAAATTGAAATTGCCTTATTTGTTCAGTTCTTTCTTGTATACTTTCTTATTTTTCTCGATTTTTTTCACAAATTTTTTTAGCACGATCCAAACAAATTGGTTTTTTGCATTCTCGACAAACAAAAAATGTCTTGTAGGGGCATAAGAAACAGGTCTTTTGGATCTTTGTCTTGGGGATCTTCCACTATTTGTAGTAGACACTCCATACGACTATTTTGGTTTTCATTTTATCGGTGTTGCATGCATGGTGTGATTAGACTTTTCGCCAGTATTTTGAGGAACTTGGATATAAAACGTAGGCGTTGATTGATAGAAAAACAGCCATGGGTCATCTGCGAATCCTTCTTATCTAAGCTATCTACACCTCCCTTGGACATATTGTAATCGGCAATCGTTTCTGGCTTTCCGGTATCTGGATCATCTTTTGGAGAACGCTGCATTGAAGAAATTACTTTGGGGAAACTCTGGGAAAGCTTTCTTGGAATCCGTATAATTTCCTACCGATTTCTTTCTTTTTTTCTGGCAAAAAAGAAGCAGGAATCATCGGTTTGTTCTTTTCCAATGTATCCAAAAATGTTTGTCCTATGTTTTGTAATTCTGTCACAAGCTGTAAACTGCTAAATAAATTATCTGCTATCACTTTTCTATGGGCTTTACTAACTTCACCATAGACTGAGTGGGAGCCTGCAATTTTGTTTCTTTTGCTGATAATCCATGAATACAAATAATTATTTCTGGCATCTGTAAGGCACATGATCTTTAGGCTTTTTTGGCATGTACATTACGAATCCGCATCGGCCTCTAAAACCCACTAGGCAACCAAATATCCCCAAGGAAAAGTTTTTTTGAGAATTATCAATAAACTTCCTGAATAGACCAGAAATAGCTGCAGCTCTATCTTCATTCGTTCTCTCTGTTCTATCCGTGTCTTTATCAAATCTCAATGCGACTAATAAAGTTTCAAACCTTCTTCTTGACATTGTACACCTAAATACATCTCTTCCAGTGCCATCAGTAGCAAACAAACCTTCTAAACTCTCCCTTCCTGCCTTAAAAACTTCTGTGTATGTAAGCAACCCCATCTACATCTTTCAATTGGTGAATGGTCTTGGTTCTTGTACTTTGACCCAATTTGAGAAAATGCAGAAGGCTTGCATTTTCTCCCAATACTTTTGCTGGACCTCGTAACCCGGTTAAACTCTTCACACAAGAAGATGTGACTTCTTGTTCTAGAATTCACTGGAGGCGGTTGTTTTGACTATTTCGTGGCGTTTACCTTCTAAAGCCAGTAAAAAAAATCTTGTCTTCTTAGATTTTCTTCAAGTTCATTGTTTACTTCCTCTTGATTTACATTTCCGATTGCTCCGTTTCTGCTCTTTCTTCCTCATCGCTTACGAAATTATTGTCTTCTTCTAGTTGATGCAAGCAGCATTCCTCAAATTTTGGATCATTTGGATGCATCGACGATGGCCCCGCTCTCTGTGACATCTTTATGAAAGAAAAACCGTAACACTTACAAAGTCTCAAGTTCAACAAAAACTCATTTCAAAAATTAAGGCCGTAAAACTGCATTAATCTCAAACTGAAGCGATTGGTGCAATCTATCACTCGATACCCTGATAGACCACCTGGACTACTTTGGGATTCGTGGATATAGATTTAGATATTTAGGAATAGAATGGCAGGGAAAACACTTTTAGACAAAGAAAGAAGTGAAAAAGATAGATAAAATAATTGACTGGGTACTAAAACGAAAACTAAACTAACGAAAAATAAATCCCCAACAGGCGGAAGAAGTATTGGTCGACCGAGAAAGAGGTGGTGGGACAATCTGGATCCAGGAGGCTGAAACTGAAGAAGAAACAGGTTTTAAACCTACCATACAAGAAGGGAGAAGAAGAAGAAGACTAGGAGTAAACACACATGTCATACACGTTTCCGGATTCTTTCCGATTTGCATTTCCGGCTCGATACATTCGCCACTCTCGCCGATCCCGAACCAATTAAAAACGCGATTTACCCATTGTGGTACAATTTCATTCGAAATGACGAATGGTACTTGATAAAAAAATGAATTACATTATAAAAAATGTGTAATTTAACAAAAACTTTCTACAAATGGCGTATTATTCTTGATTAAATTGATTCAATATAATTTTTTTCTTGATTACAGCTTATATCATCAATTGTTTCGGCGGGCTCGCGTCATTGATGTGGAAAACTCTTCTGTCCTACATGGTACCACCTGATGAAATTGGAAAAATCTTAGCTCTCGTTACGATTATCAACAATTTAAATAACTTGCTATCGAGTTTAGTTTATACCAACATTTACAACGCCACTATTGACACTAATAGCGGGATTTTCAACTTTGTTTCGTTTGGTATTCACGTCGTCGTTCTTATCATTATCCTGTAAGTACTTCTCGCTTTTGAAACCATAGAGTTACAGCAGGTTCGGAATCGTTGATCGTTCGGATTATAGCAGAGAGAATCTTCGCGGCTTCTTCCTTCTGCTTAATATCTTCCTCGAGTCGATCCAAAATCTCGCATTCGGTAAGTAACTGGCGTGAAAAAGCCACCGGTGGCGCGTTCGGATTACAATTCTCTATCTTGATTGTATCGCCTTGACGTCGAATTTTCAAATGTTATTAACGGCAAAGGAAAATAAAAAAACTTCAATAGCGAGTAGAAATGCTGTTTCTCTCTTTTTTAATAGTTAAATTCCATTTACAAGACGTCATCTCTAACACTATGTTCTTAATATGATTAATGACAAGTGATGTTTGACATGTGACACGCGACGACTGTCATTCGTAAATCTATTTTCAGATTTATGTTACGATTGAAGTTGCCTCGATACCAAGCGCCTACAGATGCAAATGCGGAAATTGAAAGCGGTCCTAAAGAAGTCACTTCGAATAATAACACTACTGAATCTGTCAAAAAGAATTCAAATAGAAGAAGTTTAAGTTTGGATATTGCCGTAACGGTTAATAATGAAATTGAAGAAAATACGAAGAAATTCAGTTTAAATTATTAGTCGAGTTTGATGTGAATGTGGTTAGGGTAATGTAGATAGTGATTGATAGTAAATTAACCTAACCTAACATTATATAAAGCATCAAACAATATTTAGTTGTTCTTCAGGTTATCTGAAGATTAATCAAAATCATTATAATCATATATTTTTACCTAAAAATTAAAATTATTATGGTTTTTGTCGTTTTGGTGGTATAAACAGTGGTGGAATCATGACATATTTTACTTTTGACAGAATATATTGTCTATAAACTCAAAAAATGTGGATTCAAGTAAAAAAATAACCTTTAATAGTGGTTATTGACGCAAAATGTAAGAAAATATGTCAGTATAACTAATTTTGAAAACTTCCGGTTTTTGTTTAACTGGATTTTATCACAAATTCTCCGTAACACCCTGTATAGTATAATGACAATAAACTATTTATTGGGAATAGTGGCACGAGTACGATTTCCGTCACGGTATTTTGTAAATCGACTAAAAATAAGTCGAAAATGAAGAATAAAATTTTTCGATATCTCGCTTCGATTTCGAGATATCGATACTACTTAATCTAATCTAACCTAACCTATACGGGGCTTCGACTTTTAAAGCGTTCGGAATGTACTTCTTGATTGATAAGCCAAAAACCTCATATTTCTACAATCAAATATCGATGAAATCTTGTAAATAATGTAAAAATTAAATAAACAACTTTTTGTTTTTTTAAAAATAAAACTCGTGCTGAATTCAAGGCGCACGCCATCTGTTGTCTGAAACGAATCTCGAACTAACGTTTATTTGTGACTTCCAGTATCGATATCTCGAAAACGAAGTGAGATATCGAAAAATTTTATTCTTCATTTTCGATTTATTTTGGCCTAATTAAGCCTTATTCGCTAATCGTTCTCTCCACGAAATAGTATTAAAATAATTACTAGTGTTGATCTGCTTATATATATGAAATATATTTTTTAAGATATTTTTCTCAATAGAGAGGATCTGATATTAATATTATATTATTTGGTATTGTAAATATTCAAATAAATAAATGAATGAAAGTGTTATTGAGTTTTTCCCTGTTTTATTTGCTAAAAACAATTAAAAAATAAAAATTCCACGGAGCTTTTACAATATGTTTGCAAACATTAAACCATTTTAATAAATATTTATATTTTTTTTTGAATAAAGAAATTTGAGAATGTAAAATCATACAATTTTTGATGAAACACGACTAGTTACGCAAATCCCACTACGAAAATTTTAGATTTGGGTCCAAATATATCAAATTCGATTCTTTCCCAATCGAAATAACCTCCATTATACACTCGTGAATAATATACTATTAGGTTAGGTTAGGTTAGGTTAAGATCTTGTTTACGCGGTAACTACACGTACTAAACACACCGCGTCACTAATATGGAACTGCCAAAACAAACCATGACAAATGTATTACATCGTTGCCACTTTGTAACGTTTTTCGTTTATTGGTATATAGTATTGTAATTTAAATATAGTAATTTTCAATAGCAAATATTGAAGATGGTATGTCTTTTAAGTTTTAAAGTTTAATTTTAACGTTTGGATACTATCTATATATAAAATAATGTTTATAACTTTAGGAAATGGCATCCGGGGTAGATAATGCGATCTGGAATCGAATAATCGATTCCTCGGACCAAATAAATCGATTTTTTGAATCGATATGTTGAATTTTCGGCCAAATTGCAAGTGATGAGCAGAGAATGTTTCTAAAAAGCTTAGATATTAAGTATTGGGAAAATAATTGTTATTATCGAATTCCCTGCAAAAAGAAATCCCCGATTTAGATGATAAGAGATATCAGAGATTGGTTATTTTGGTATTTTCCTTGTTTTTTATAAAACGGATTCATATTTACATTGTAAATACAAACTTGAAAAACAATCGATTTCTTTTAAAACGATCTCTAGTCCTTGGTTTTTTTATCAATCGATTAAACAGGCTACGATTCGAATCGATTTAAAAATCGATATATTTTGGAGAGAATCGCCGTCCCTAATACGGGACTCCCACAATAGTAACTTGTAAATAAACGATTTATCGGCAAAAAAAAGCTTCAATTTGATAACACTAATTTGATTCAAGATAATGTTTCGTAAAACTTGAAAAAAAAATATTTTACTTGGAAAATTATAAATTACATAGTAATTAATCCCGATGCTACACGGTTGACAACGTTAGAAATGCAATAACCCTAAACGCGAATATTTATTTCACGTACACTTCGGATGTTTCGATCTCGTACAATGTTATGACATATGTCAAAATTACAAATTAAACTTTAAAGTACTGAAAAGACGTCTAACGCATAATTAATATCTTTTTGTGGGGTGAACTATGCATTTTGACAACGTCGGGCTATTTATAAAGGAAATTTGATCCCATTTCCTAATTTAATAAAGAACAGGTCCGGACTCACTACATGGGAGCATCCACTTAACAGCCCTTCTGGAAGGATGGATTTTTTGATTTTTCATTTTAGGGAATTAATACAACTATACAGAATTTCAGCTTTCCTTCTCGTGATTTCAGTTTAGGGTGATTTTTGGATTATATCGACTGGATTATTAATAAAGAGCAGGGCCGGACTGATTAGGACGTAGCGCAAAAAAAGGGAAATTTATTCGGTTGTACTTAATTCACTTCATTTTCGTATTTTGCACATTTTAATACTATATACGAACATCTATTTTAAACCCCTTTTGAAAATTGTCATAAAATCCGCAGAAATCGCCATTTTTTTAAAACTTTTAACTCGTTTTCAAGCCTATTAAGGCATACTCCCCTCTTCTATTTGGGGTAATTTATAATATTAATAATTCTTTTCACTACATTTACATTTTCTAAGCAAAATTGAAACATTTTTTTATTAAATTATGCAGCAATTTTACTTGGGGTAGTTTCTACGGTCCTCAAGATGGATTCTTTTACTTTTTTGGGGTGTCAATTAATACAAATATGCAAAAATTCAGCTTCCTTTCTCGTGATTTTAGCTCAGAGCTATTTTTGGTCTCTAGCGTCCAGACTATTAATAAAGAGCAGGGCCGGCCTGACTAGGATGTACCGTAACAGACAGAAATTCATTCGAATGTACTCAATTCACTTTTTTTCGTATTTGCATATTCTAAGCAAAGTTGAAGAATTTTTATATAATTATGAGATTTCCATGGATACTTTGATTTTATGTATTGGGGTGTTAATTATCAACTACCACTATGCAGAATTTCAGCTCAGAGAGTTTTTTGGTCTCTAGCTACTGGACTATTAATACAGAACAGAGCCGGACTTCGGATTCACTTAACTCACTTTCTTTGCATTTCTACTAGTTTTCAAGTACTTTAGGGCGGTTTTCTCCCTTTAATCAGGGGTAAATCATCGTAACAATGACTTTCTAACATTTAATGCAAAATTGGAAAAGTTTTCATCGAATTACTGCACTTCTACGCATATAAATAATAATGTTACGTGAATTTTTACCACTTGGGGGTAATATATAGGGTCAACACTCAGGATAGTACTTCCATTTTCTATTTTGGGGTGTCAATTATTACAACTGGGCAGAATTCCAGCTTTATTTCTCGCGTTTTCAGCTCCAGAGTGTTTTTTGGTCTCTATCGACCGGACTATTAATAAGAGAGCAGAGCCGGACTGACTAGTACGTATCCTAATGGATAGTTATCTCTTTGGATTCACTTGACTTACTTTCTTTGCAGTTCAATGCTGATAATCAGTTTTTCTACTAGTTTTCAAGTATTTTAGGGCGGTTTTCTCCCTTTAATCAGGGGTAAATCATCGTAACAACGATTTTCTAACATTTAATGCAAAATTGGAAAAGTCTTCATCGAATTACTGCATTTCTACGCATATAAATAATAATGTTACGTGAATTTTTACCACTTGGGGGTAATATATAGGGTCAACACTCAGGATAGTACTTCCATTTTCTATTTTGGGGTGTCAATTATTACAACTGGGCAGAATTCCAGCTTTATTCCTCGCGATTTCAGCTCCAGAGTGTTTTTTGTTCTCTAGCGACCGGACTATTAATAAAGAACAGGGCCGGACCGACGTTTCGTAAGATAAAGAAATTTATTGGGATGTACTTAATTCAGTGTTAATAATATATAGGAATAAATAATAGCACAAATTATTTTTAAAAAACATTTATTAAGAAAATAAATAAATTTTTACATAAAATTATCCATAATAGAGGGGTGATTTAATTCACTTTTTCGGGGATCAACTTAAGACCTTTATAAGTGTCCCATGGTTGAATAAAATGAAAAAAAGAGATATAGGGAGAGAAATAAGTAAAGGAACATTAAAAAAATGTATTTACACAATTCGACGGTTATTTACATCAAATTTAAAAAAAAAACTTTCCTCATAACCTACTTTCGACTTTATCGTCCGTTTCAAAAGCTATATTATGAATTCCATCTTCGATTCGTGAAGATTTTTCACTTTTCCTTCTAACGCTATTCCTAAGTCGAGATCTACCGGCGAAATGTTCGCTAATTTCATACAAACTTTTCCCTTCGGTTTCCGGAAGTGCGAAATACAATCCCAACGTACCCAAAATCCCTACTGCAGAATAAAACCAAAAAACAGCCGGTAAACCGAACGTACCAACCATGGTTAAAAAAGTTTTATTGGCTACGAATCCAACAACGTATCCCAAACCAGCGGAAAATCCGGAGGAAAACGCTCGAATTTCCACCGCGAATATTTCCCCGATAAGAATAAAAGGCAAAACTCTTATTCCTAGATAAGAAAAAAAACCGAATAATATGAGAAATAGAGTCGGTATCCAATTATAGGGATTAACTTCCGAAGTGTTGGTTTCATCGAAATAATTGATATTATTAAAATAAGCGTAAGTGGCGACGGAAAAACAACAAATTCCCGATAAAAACAAAGAGAAAAAATTGAGTTTCCGTTTCCCAAGGAAACTGATAGACGTAACACAAACCACGGCACCGACAAGTTGCATAGCACCGACAATAATCGTCGAACGATAAGAATCCAAAGAAACTTGCATCGCGTCGAAAATTTTGATAGCGTAAACTTGAAAAGGACCGTAACCGTTGAAAGTATTCAACACGAAAACGAAAGAAATAAGTAGACAAGGATATAGGAAAATCCTTTTCGTAAATACACTCAATTTTTCGATTCTGCTGTTCACATTATCTTGATTCAAATGGATTTGTTTACTGAGTTCTTGGAATTCGTCTTGGATGTCGTCTACGGAGGTCCACCCTCTCAACCAAACGATACTTCTTTTCGCTTCTTCTGATCTGTTTTTAGACAAAAGCCATACCGGAGTTTCCGGTACGAAAGTTAGTGAAATAAAAGATAAAATCGGTACTATGCAATTGATTAGCGTCACGGTACGCCAACTAGTACATGTTCCTAGTATAAATTGACTCAACATTCCTAATGTTACTGACATTGTACTGGTGGAGGATAGGATGCCTCGTAAATGTGGCTGGGTTATTTCAGCCACGTAAGTCAATACCTACAAAAAGATTAACTCAATTTCATACCAAAATTGGAAAAAAATTACAACGTGGCATCGATGTAAAACATCTGTGATATAACTTTAACATTCACTGTATATGAATAAAATAGAAAAAAATATTTGCAATTTCTTCAACTTTCTAGACTTTTTTTATATACTTTTGTTAATAAATCGTCTTGATTTTAGGTCTCTTTTGATAGAAAATTTGTTTAAAAAAAATTGACGTTTCGAACTATCATAATATTTTGACAAACACCGAAATAAGTCGTTTCTAGTAACGTGCTTTGAGAAGTCGGCCATATTGTCGTGGTGAACAAACAAAAAATTCATTTCATTTGTTCATAGAGAATTGATTGTTTCTAGCGCTTTTTTTATTGAAATTAATATCTTTGGCAAAAAAACGAAAAAAAAACACCAGTATAACCATAATTTTAATGTAAATATTTTCCACCCAAGACAATATAGCGGCTAGTTATGACATCATCCCAAAATGACATATAGGTCGAAATGTTAATTATTAGCTGTTATTTAAAACTTATTCTCTATCAACTCGATTTATCAAGAACAAAAATATGGAATATCTCCTCTATATAAAATGATTACTATATAAAAACAGTAATTATGCGACATTATAGAAAAATAAAGTGATGTTTCGTATATAGATTATAAACTTTTCTATCTTATATACACGTTAACGTACTTATAGACACAACTGACATATGTCATCAGTCAAAACATAACTTGATAAATAATTAAACGTTTGAAAGATTCCTGCTTTTGAATTTATTATTTTTTATTACTGAATGTTAAGAAAATAGTAATTATTATTGATATTACAACATTAATTTTGTGTTAGTGTTACTAAATTGACAAATTAAACAAAAGTCTTCGAGACTTGAAAAAAATCGAGCTCAAAAAATTATCAGTTTATTAAGCTGCGATGATCTACAAAAATATCCAAAAACTTCCTCAATGTACAAAAAAGTGAGTATGTGTTTGTGACAAGTTGATAATGCATTCATTGAAAAAACAAACGTTATCTTATAATATAAATATATAAAAAGGCTTGGTTGATAATAAAACAGTATAGTGATTAATTTTAACCAATATAAAGTTTTTAAATGAAAATAAAGACTAGAATCAAAATTATTTCCACTTACCGGAGCTTCCATTAAACCTCCACTAAATCCTAATATACAAAGAGCTAAAAATATCTGCCATACGGTGGTAGAAAAAGTTAAAATAATCCATGCTGTAATGAAAGGAATATTGATAAACTGCATCGCTCGTTTTCTACCAACGGCTTGAGTAACTGACCCCGACACCAGACATCCCAAAGGAATGCAAATTAGATTCAAAGAACCTGAAAAATATGGATAATCTTTTCATTTATAATAGAATTTTGGATTCGGAAAGAACAGTACGCACTTATCCACGATATTTCTTCTTCGTTCAATAAAACGCGTTCTGATAGATCACGTCCAGAAACACCTGGAATTAAAATAGTTGGAAACCCCAAACTCATCCCGTGGACGAATAAGAGGCAATTCTTTATACACACAGCTATAATTTGAGGAAGACTTCTTCTTAAAGAGCTATAAGTTGGCTTTACACTATTTGAGACTCTGTAATGAATGTTAACATCAGTTATACTCTCATTTAATTAAATAAGCATCGATGGTCGTTGGGTTTAACTTTTTGAGAGTAAAGTCCTGGTAGTGGAAAGTTTGGACAGGAGCTAAAATGCCAATTTGTAAGAGAAAGAACTCTCTGTCCTTTTTTATTCTCTCCTTTCAAGAAATTAATGGCGACCGCGTGCAAAAATATTCTCATTTGACTCGTACCTTCTTATAATTTAATTTATGTCTATAATTGTAATATCCTTCATAAAACTTGTATATAATTTGAATATATGTCCCAATATTAAATAACATCATCATTTGAACAGACCACTGTTTCGCGCGCTTCTCTTATTGAATCCGTCATTAATTTCTTAGCTTGAGGCCAACCAATCGCGTGAATGACCACTCGTGTCATACTTTCTAATACAAGGACTTTATTTGGAAGTATCTAAATAGACACGGGGTGACAAGGATAAGGGATTATATATCTAAGAAAACCATGTGCTAATAAAAAATTAAAAGCAATAAGCAATAAGTGATATAAATAAAAAAACGCTTGGGCTAGTTTTGTTTTTTTTTTCATTCATAAGTTTCCCCTTCATGGTTGTAAATTGATAATGTGGTTACAGTCAAGTCAACCAATAGGAAATAAGAAACTAATTTTAAAAGATTTTGAGAACAATAAATGTTACAACACTGATTAGTTAACACAACTGCCAACATTTGAACTTGAGATTTTGTTTAGTGATTTTTCATTCAATTTTTATTTCGTGTTTTATATTAAAATTTTTTTTCGCTTTGTCGGTATTTTGATTGGTATGTTTATCATTATAGTTATAAAATTATCTGCTCTATTAAAAATGATTTATTGTTTCCTGTGATTAACTCGATTGAATATTTATTGTTTATATTTTTTCGAATTTATACATCCATCTATCATTTATTTTTAAATAAACATTTTAATGTGGTATATGTGGATATTAAAAAAAGTTTCAACTTGAAAAAATATTTCCATTCACTATCTTAATCGTTAATGAAATTCACGATATATTTTATCGGAATTAATATTTTATACTTCCAACAACATTACTCAACATATTTTTGGCATATGTTATAAAAAAAAAGATAAAAATATGAAGAAATTAGGTTTTTGTACTACATTTTGTAGGAAAATGAAGAAAACTACAAATAGTGTTTTCTAACCCAACTTTTTGTACGTTCAGCTGATATGAGAAAAAAACCAGTTAAATAAATGTTATTGATGAAATTTAATATTGTAAAAATTTCCCTTATAAAATTTCGTTCAATTCCAAGCAAAATTAGATATTTTTTCCTCACTTCAAGTGATTCAAAGTCACGAAATTATATTTTTTATAATTTAAAACACATACTAAAAAGATCATTAAAATAAATCACCATGATTTAAATTAATTTTAAATGTTTATTATAAAAAGAAAATAAAGATAATGAAGAAAATTTTAAAAATTGATTACGTGTACGTTATTTCTAGTATTGGAAAAAATTCTTAGAACAAAGTATCTTTAATAGCAGAGATATTTTTCCATTAAAGTGCTAATAAAATGTCTACCGGATATACTTTCAAAGTAATTACACTCATTAACAAACAAATTGAACCAAGTAAGTCTGTAGTAAAATATCTGCACCTTTTATTCTCTTTCTGATTTTAGCATCTTAAAGCTATTACGTACAATTACTGTACAATCTACAGCGACAATTGCGACATCTTGTAAATACTGCCGTTCAGAACCTGCAGGTATATGGACGGGCATTAGGAAACTGACGTAGGGGACGAAGTGATCCCCCACCGCCAGTTTCAATATAAACCAACTCGGTTTTTGCTCTACCTCCTCTAAAAGCCACTTTTTCTTTTATGCAACACATCGCGAATATTTCTTACACTTCTTACAATCGTTCTCTTCTATCCCTACCATGCAAACACACTCTGCTTTCGTCTGAGAAGACAACGGAGCCCCATTGTTCGTCAGTGCAATTAATGTGTTTTCTGGCAAATAGTAGATAGGGTGAGATTGATTTGGGGCCAGTAGGTGCCTTTTTTCGCTCAAGGTTAATTGCCTTAAGTCTTCATCTGACTGTCCAACCATTCCTCGAGTTTCTCTAAGCTCAGTGAGGGCCCGATTTTTCTTGGATGATAACTACATTGGTCAAAAGGGAGAGAATCCAAAGTCCTTATCTACAAATCTGTCATCAAGCCTATATGAAATTGAGATGTGGGGTGCACTTACAAATCTAATATAAATATTATTCAAAGATCCCAATCTAAAATATTCCATCTACTAGTAAATTTTTTGCTCACTTAGTTTATTTTTAGCATTATTGGAAATCAATTTATAATATTTATTTCATAATAAAAGTTAATTTACAACATCCTGCTAATGTGGTAGATATTGAAATATTAATAATATTGAAAGCATTAACGTTTAACTAAAAATTTAGATAAAACATGTATACAATAATTATTAAAAACAATAACTTACTGCTCCATAATGACAAATAATTAGAATGTTCACTGCGGCCGCCAACTACTCAATGTTAGCTAGACATTTAATGCTAAGTATGTACCTACTGTAGTCGGAATAATCTATATTTGATTTATTGTCCTCATTTCTTATTGATAACATGTCGAATATTGTATTAAACAAGATTATAATTATTATGAGTAAATGTTTTTGTTTTGACTGAAAAATAATAAAAGATTCGTCAATTGACTTGTTTGGTATTGTTTACAAAAGAACATTTTTTCTAAATCTGTTTCCCAAAAAATTTCACAATTTTATAGTCACAAATAGCATCATTCCTTTATAGATATAGCTCCAACTTTAACACAATTTATAAAGTTCCAGCTGTACAGAATTTTTCATGTAAAAATGAAGATTTTGAAACCCTTGTTTATAGTTTATGACTTATCTGGTGTAACTTTAAGAAAATAAGTTTACTACTAACCGATTATCTTCAGATGCCATGTTGGGAGAAACTGGATTTACTACTTCAACATCTTCACATAATACTAAGTAAAATAAACTTTCTAATTGTGCAGTATATATTTATTCAGTAATAAACTGTTCAAGGTAAGTGCATTGTTTATTAATGTCACGTCCTAAGGCACTATACTAATAATATTTTCATTTCTAATTTTATATTATGCTAATATGGAAGTACAAGAACAAGTATTATCTAATAAACAAATTGTAAATGAAGAATCTTCTTTATCTCTTTTTGTATTTACTGTACATAATTTGTTGAAATATGGTTTTTAATGTCATTGATCATTAAATCAAATACTATTAATTTTTTAAATACGTTTTCATTTATACAAGAGTTTTGGGAATCTTTTGACCCAAATTTGTAACTATGATAAAAAATAACATTTATATTGGAATTTGGTAGCAGGAACCTTCAAATGTTAGATAAATTACCAATCAAATCAAACGTTGAAGATTTTTTTGAGAAATTTTCATAACTAGATCAGTTTTGAGCATGTTTTAGATCAAATTTGCTTCTACTATGGATAATAATGTTCATACATTGGAATTTCAAAATAGGCACCTCCAAATACCAAATAAATTACCGCTCAAATCAAATATTGAAAATTTTTTGATATATTTTCCTCTATACCAAAGAATTTTGTGCATATTTTGATCCAAATTTGCAACTACAATGGAAAATATAACATGTGCATTAGAATTTTATAGCAGGAATCTCAATACTCTAGATAAATTACCAATTAAATCAAATATTGAAGATTTTTTGATACATTTTTCTTTACATAAGTTTTTTGATAAATTTTCATATCTAGATCAGTTTTGAGCATGTTTTAGACCAAATTTGCTACCATTTTGGAAAATATAATATTCATACATTGTAATTTTATATTAGACACCTCCACATGCTGGATTCATTAGATGATATACATACTTTAAGAAATAAGCTTTAATGATTAATAAATAATTATATTAAGTACTAACTTACCCTTAAGAATTAAATAATATATTGTATTATGAATCGATCCAGTTAATTGTAATATAAGACACTTTGGAATCTGTTAGTGACGCTAATACAGCTCTTTTTTTCACTGAAGTTCCTAACCTACCGAATGCGATTACTTCTAATGGAGAAATATTTTCCTCACATTCGACACATTTAATTATAAAAACTGCGTGATGGCAAATAGGTTCTCCATTATACACTAGAAAATCTCCACCAAACTTATGTCCTTGTGTAATATAATAACCCCTTTCCCACAAATCTGAATAAACTTCACTTTTTAATTTACTTGTAATTTTTAAAATATCGCTTATTGTAACTGTTTTTTTATTTGTTGTATTAGATGTACACAAATGAACGGGCCAAATCATATTTTCTTTTGTTACTGAAGGTGTTCTTTTTAGTTGATCTTCTATAATTTCTTCCCTACTTCGGTTTTCATTTGGTTTAGCCATAATTCTATCAACTATTTTTTCGATTTGGACTTTTCGGGTTTCTTGATATTCAACTATTTGAGCTGATAATAATGTTGTTTCATACTCGTCTAATCGATTTTGATCGTTTTCAGTTTTGATTATTTCTTCAGAAGCTTCTAGTACATTAACAATATTCTTAGACAAGAGTAAGCAAGCTTCTTCTGGGAGAATTTTAACTGGTAGAGATGGTGTATGTAAAGAATCTCCTACTATTTCTCCTATAATTCTATAATTTTTTCTCAAAACTGCCCAATCGTCCACATCGTATAAAAGTATTTCTCCATTTGTTAAATATAAGTTAATCATTATTAGATAAAAAAATTATAGTTAATGCCGCTACTAATTATTGTAATAATAACTAATCATACTATATTTAAAGCTAAAAATAGTAGATTGTTTTTTTTATTACTCTGATGTTTATAAAAACGTGTTTTAGGTTACATTCGAAATTTGACATAAGCAACACTATTTTGAAATTAGTCGATTTTTCGAAACGTTGTATTATAAAACCGACTTGCATTTAAAAATGTAAATTAATATAACTTTTTTATATTTCATTTTTTTCAGTTAGGTATTCAAATAACGCAACAAATAGTCAACAATTCTTTATTGAAAACTGTAAATATTTACAATTTATTTGTGCTATCATTGTTTTGCTCAAAAATTGGCTAAAGCACTAACAATATTGCAATAGGGGCAATATTTTTATAACATTGGCAATAAATGTTTTAAGTCTAATAGGAGCAACTTCTACTTAGTACATAAGTCTGCTATCAAGATTGTACGTGGGGCACTAACAACAAAAATTGGTGAAAACGCTTAACTTTTAAACTTGTTGGAAGCGTTGTGGGGACGTGAATTTTGGATAATTTCGAAAAAATGGCGTAGTTATAAGATAATACA
This sequence comes from Diorhabda sublineata, assembly GCF_026230105.1. NCBI lineage: Eukaryota > Metazoa > Arthropoda > Insecta > Coleoptera > Chrysomelidae > Diorhabda > Diorhabda sublineata. Next base: position 3,641,295 of record NC_079474.1, on the reverse strand, counting down.
AGAAAAATTTGTGATCATTTGAAAGTTCGAACCAAATACACCCCAAGTGTACTTTTAATAAATATTTATTGATAATTATGAAACTAAAACAAAAAATATTCACTTAAAACTAATCAATAAATAATAAGGTTAGTATAAAAGGTTTATTTTTCAATAATTTTATTGGATCACAGACAAAAGTGGAAAGAAAATATGGAGAGGTTCAGAAATTGAAGAACCAACTAATTTTTTAACAATTTTGCCTTTAAGTTTATAAATTTTTGTAACTTGACAATTCTCAAACATTCAAATTGAATAATGGCTCGTGCTATATAACGAATGTACCTAAATAAGCTGTAGAATTTTTCCGATTCTAATAGTTCTCAAATTTCCGTTACAATTACTATTTAGGTCACATTTTCATTTAGAAAGAGAATAATGTTTCTTAAACCTTTCTATAGTGCTGAAAAATAATGTAGTTCTGGGTAATTTTCAATTGTAAACCAATAAAATTCATAAATATTCATTAATTACAACAAGTTTGTTTTAGACAGTATTTTTTAAAAAATTTATCATAAACTGGATTAATATCAATATTTCACTTAGACCTTTGTATAAGTTTATCTGGATAAATCATTTTGATTTTTAGGTTTCTTTTCATCAAAAAATGGTAATAATTGTCATGCAACCTATTTTACCGGATTTTTCAAATTTTCCATCAAAAGAGACTTAAAATCAAGACAATTTAACATGAAAAACTTTATTATTTGGGTTACTGATCAATTTACTTGAGTGAAATCATCAATTTATCAACCTCTCCGTATTTAATTTAGAATTAATACAAAATAAATGAAATTTTTTCAACACTAATATATTTGTAAATTCAATACCATAATTTTTATTTTTTTGTTTCAAAACTACAGTTAAACAAGGTAACTTTAATGTGGAATATACAGAGTTAGATCATTAAATAAACAATTATTTATAACTGATAAAAGTTGTTTTGTGGAATCAAAATTTTGATTATTTTATTTATCTTTGTCAAATGTGTCATTTGAACTACTTGCAATTTAAAATTCGACCCGTTTTTAAATCATTTTGGGTAACTAGTACAAATGGGTCATTTGAACTACTGGTTAAGAAGTCTTGATTTTTCTTTACCTGTTACAGACGGTACATTTGAACTACTGGTGATTCAGAATTCGGTGTATTTTTTAATTTATGTGTGTCTGGCTATTAGGAATATAACATTTGAACTACTGGGATTCAAAATTTGAACTACCAGCTAAGTTAAAACAGGCACATTTTTGATAAATTTTTTTATAATTATCACGATTATTCTGAATTAATAAGGATTCTGTCAGATATTTGATATTATCTGATAATTTAATACGAATTGAACCACCAAAATGTCCTAGAAATATATAAATGGGATTTTATTTTTAATAAAGAGTAAATTGACAAAAAGATGAGTTTAAGTTGAAAATAAACGTCAAATTTTGATATACATTAGTAGTATTAATTAAATCAGCATTTTTGCTATTTATATCTTCTAAATCACCTAGGTAGTAGCGGAAAATGTTTGCATTGAACAATAAATTCAAAACAAAAAAAAATGATAATATACATTGTTTCTGAGTTGATTTAGCCCACAAGTCTTTTATTTAGAATAAAAAACAATAAATAATAATGGACAGTGAACAGAACATAGTAAAACTTAAGACATAAAATGAAAATTTCGACATATTTTGCATCCTATATAATTTTCAACTAACTAAGCGTTGATTAAGGCAACTTTTTGATAAGCGACTAACAAATCGCAAGTGAAAATGAAGGAAACAACTGAATTATTTAACGATATACATAGTAAAGAAAAATGTTAGGTTATTCTTCTTTTTCTTTGTTTTTACAACTTGTACGTTACCTATATAATTATCCACTTACTATATATTCTGAAATTCTAAAATTTACTATAAACGGAGAAAAATTGTCAATTAAAACAATTTAAAGTATATTTTAACACTGGATATCAATTTTTAACGCAAAAGAGGTTTAATCATCTAAATCTGATGTTTTAATTTGAATTTTGACGTTTTTTAAAACCAAATCTGTGAACTTCACTAAGATTTTTTTAAATATATAGATAAAGGACTAGTTGCAGGGGAAAGAAGAATACCGAACAACTTAACCTAACTTTCTTATGTTTGAAGTAAACAATATTTCTACCACATTAAGAAAAGCCTGAAGAGGAAAGGAGTCGCAATATATTGAACTCATTTTTTTTTTGAGAAAAACGTTATTGCGCTTTAAAAATATATTATTTCGATATTTTAACGACAACAAATAAATAAACGAAAAATTTATATATGTATAAAAAAAATTATTTAGTTTCGCTTGATATTTCAATGGTATTATTATCACCGATTCGATCTAGTACTTTTTCGAAAGCACTCAACGCGGAACTTAGAGATAATTTTAGTCCTTTACTAACCGGTACCAAAGGAAATTCGGGGATCAAAGGATCCACTTCCAAACAATAATTACGTAGCCGTTCGCACAATTTACGACCGTTTCTTGTAAAATGCCAAATTATTTCTCTTTTAAACGTTTCCGGAGGCGATTGCAACATTTCCTTCATCGATTGAATCAATTTCAATATCACCAACTCGTTGTAGGTACGAGAATTTTCATAACCTAAAAATATATATCATTAATATTTATTTATTAATTTTTGTTTTTAAAAAAAATTATTACCTTGTTGTGTATCAGTTTGTTTCTCGTATCCAGCTTCGTTGTAATAAGGCTCGGAAACTAGAATCAATCCTTGGATGGAGACTATCAGTTGTAACAAAGTACTGTTCGGACCCCAAACTTCGGTACCCCTCCCCATCCAAGTACCCAACAGCGATATACAAACTTTACCTTCGACGTACAAATTCGGATTCAATCTTTCCGAACTGTAACTTATGTAATGTACTATAGGAGGCGATCGAGGATAATCTGTACTTAGTTGTATATCGAAGAGAAATAAACCGTCTTCGTAAGGGGTTTTATCAGGTCCCCGAATTAATACAGAAAGTAGATCTATTCGATTGCTATACGAACGCACCCAAACTCCAGACGGAAGGGAATCTTTCAATAGTTTGTATTCTTTTTGAACTGATTTTAAGAATCTGAAATATATAAAATTTATTTAGCAACCATGGTTGTGTGAAAGCGAAAGATTACTAGTGAAGAGTAGGTTAGATAAAATCATGAAAATCATAACCTTAAGTAGCTGTAATGACCTTTAGTAATCTTATTAATCATTAATTTGAAGAATAAAGATTTACTTGTAATACATTCTATTGTAAAATAGTCAGAACTTATTAAAAACATTAAATTATAGGTGAATAAAATTAGCACATAACAGAATTAAGAAAAACTTTAGCTTTAGCTTTTATCTGAATCAAATAAGCCATTAATCTGGCAAAGAAGACCCCAGGTCTAAACAATCCAAGACAATTTCTATCTTATTTCACTAACTGAACCCAAAAAGTCCTTTCATTAAGCAAAAAATAGCTAAGGAAAGTTACTGGCGTTACTAGACCCTTTCCGGTGAATCATCATCTGAAAAAATCACATCTATTTGTTTTTTATTTTTGAAGGAAACAATTGAGTACCTCCTTTAGTTATCAATCCATAAAAGCTACAAGTTCACTATTAGAGATTTAAGAGAATAAAGAACCCCAACCAAAAATAAAAATCAAAAACTTATTTATAACTTAACGGACATCAAGAACGAACAAAAGGAAATGTATATATAGATTAGGATGTCATTTATACTGCATCCCCTTTATTTTGCACTGGGGATGATCAAAAATTGTCGAGGAGATCAGGAAGGAACAAAATGAAAGTTGCAATTGATGTAGGAAGTTGAGTATTAAATTAGGAGAAAGAAAACACAATAATGAAAGAAGCAAATAAAAATGTCAGAAGTTAAAAATTACATTAAAGGAAAGCACAAGAATTGAAGAAGCAAATGACGAATTATGAGAAATTGAACATTAAATTATAAAACGCAATAGAAAAATATATAATAAACTGTCATTTAAACTTATACGAAGAAAAATTTTGATTTTTCTTTGTTCTTTAATAACGGACATTTGAACTACCGGTGATTCAAAATACATCTTATTTTTTATGTATCTTTGTTTGGAGGTTATGATTGGGTTATTTGAACTACTAGAGAATAAGCAAATGCAAAATGTGAGAAGATGAACATTAAATTAGAAGAAAATACAAAAATCCAAGAAGCAAATGACAAATGAAGAAGTTGGAATTAAATTTTAGAAAAAAAGAAAATGCAACAATCGAAACAAAACAAATGACATACATAACAAATTGAACATCAAATTAGAATAAATAACAAAAGAAAATGCAATAAGTAAATAAAAATATTAGAAAAGAAAATTTCTATAATTGATAACGAATGCGGTAGGGTCATTTGAACTACTGATAGAGAAAATATTTGCCCTTTACGAACGGAACATTTGAACTACTGGTGAATCAACATTCTACTTATTTTTGATGTATATTTGACTTAAAATTATGATTGGGTCGTTTGAACTACAAGCAAATGTAAGAATTTGCACATTAAATTAAAAGAAAATAAATAAAAAAAATCTTAGTACAAAAGCGAATCGATAAGTTTAGTTAAAAACTATGGACAAGAAAATAATACAAACAGTGAAGGAATAGAACGTAGTGAAAAAAATGGATGAAAGAAGGAAATGAAAATACCAAATAAGAAAGATAATAAAATAAAAACCTCAATCGAAACGAAACACAGGATGTAATGGAAACATTGGGTACAAAAGGACATTTGAAAAGGTATGTAGATGTTTAAGTAGGAAAGACATCAGAATATTTAGAAAATAGATAGAATATTCATGTGGTTAATTGATTTACTTATGCAAGCGGTCAACGTTTATTTTGTTGATAAAGACCATAATTAGATAAAAACATCAAAATTTTTATACGTTAGAACAATAATTTCGAATAAAGGAGATCTAAAATCAAGACAATTTATCAAAAAAAAAAGTAATATGAATATTAAAATATAAAGTAATAAATCAAATTTTGAAAAAATAGAATGTAGTGAAAAGACAAGTAGAAAAGGAAATGATAAGACCAAATAAGGAATATAAGAAAATAAAAACCTTAATTGAAATGAAACACAAGACATAATAGAAACATTAAGTACAAAAGGACACTTGAAAAAGGAGGTATATTTTAACATAGGACAGACATCAAAATATTTAGAAAATAGATCTAATATTCATAAAAACAGTGAAGAAATAGAAATAGTTCGAAACGGAACACAGTGGATGTCCTGTAATTTACCTTTGTAGATCTGTCGGTTCGAATTTACTATCGAAATAGTGATGGGTAACTGGCGCTTCGTCCAATAGTAAATAAGGTTCGTTTTCGCTTCCTTTCGATAGAAATTTCGATTTCAACGGACTCAACGATGAAAAAGAATCGTCGGGCGTGGTTGGTACGCTCGGTAGGGGCGTCGAACTACAAGGCGTCGCAACGTTTTCCGAAGCTTTAGTTAGTACAGTTAACGCTTGATTACCACCGATACGACTTATTATTTCCGCGTAAGCTAAATCCATACGAACTTTGAGCATCGAAAGTAATTCTAAACATAGATTGTCTTGAGAGGTAGACGAAGAAATGTCGGTGCTATCTGGCGTTAGAGGAGTCGTAGGTGCTACAAAATACATAAAAAATGATTTGAATATTTAATAGGAATGAAAAATACTCACCGGTCGATTCCTTACAATCCTTCTTTTCGATTTGCGCGTTTATTTTATTTTCTAATTTGATCATTTTATTGATATTCTCTTTTTCGGCTAATTTAATTTTCGATATGGACGGACAAAAATTGTCGCTCGAAAAGAGTCTACCCTTTAATTCGATACCGGAAGATTTCGCTTTTTCTTTGGCTTGGAGTAACAACACTTGGAAATGTTTACTTTTCAAACTGAAATACGAAGTGCCCAAAAGTTTATCCAAATAACTCGAATTTTCGTAAATCAACAAAAGATCTTTCACGAACTGTAAAAGAAGAAAGAGGTTAAGTTGTCATTTACCGCATATCTGGACGTTTAAGAATTTATCATATATTCTAAAATAGAAAACTAAAGACTACTAGAATAATAAGTTGACTTATGATATTGGACAACAATTTAAAACCCTCGGGTGGTTCTAGAATGATAATAAGTTGACTTATGACATCTGACAACAAATTAAAACCCTCGGGGGGTTCTAAAATGATAAGTTGACTTATGACATCTGACAATTTAGAAGCATTGGGAGGTTCTAGAATGATAATAACTTGACTTCTGACATCTGACAATTTAGAACTGTTAATTTAGAAGGCTAGGGGGGTTATAGAATGATAATAAGTGGATTTATGACATCTGAGAACAATTTAAAACTCTCGGGGGGGTTTCAATAATTCATTTAATTATAGTAATCTGAGGTTATAAATTTTCTCATGCGAATTTTGACATTTTTCTAAATTCGAATTTGTCGATTTTAGGCCACTACTTTTATATACAATCGAATATTCTTGCAAGTTCTTTAAAATCAGAGCGGTTCTAGAAGTTTTGACAAAATGGTATAGGCTCTAAACGAAAGGACAACTTTTGACAACAATGGATTAGAAAGTTTCATAAAAGTCGATTTCTGACATCTGATAACAATTTAAAACCCTCGGGGAGGTTTAATTATTCATTTAACAAACTATTTTTCTTAAAAAAATCAATTTCACCATATATTATTCTGTTAATAACAATCTCAGTATAAATTTACTGACCGTAAAAGTTTCCGATATAGTGTGCTGTTTAAAAGCATCCCTCAAATAAATAATCCTGTTTCTGACAAAATCCAATCTGGCAGCTAAATTTTGCAGAACGGTTTCGTCTGATAAATCCCCGGCGTAAGATTCTATACTTTCAGTTTCCCAAGATACGCAAGCGGCGTCTTCGTCTGAAGATTCCTCATCTGTAAAATCCAAATCTGATGTATCCGGAATGAGTTCAATATCTTGCGGCCAACAGTTTTCTTCCGTTCCATCTATCCATTGGACCTTGACGTATCCCTGAAAAAAAAATCAAATTTAGATCAGCAGATAGTCGTTACAGAGTTTTAACAAAATATTATAAAAAGAAAATTGTTACCGGCTGGTTCGATTATGGTTTCATCATCAACAACATACGCACAATCATTCGAACCCAAACAGATTGCACATATTATTAAAAACATACTTTGATATCAGTAGCAACTGAAAAGAATGGCCCCATAATAATCCTGATCTGAATACCATTGCCTATTAACAATTAAAATGGCCACCTAGAAGTCGTGACCTGAATCCTATCAAAAAACGTTGATAGCTCACCAATTGTGAGTTTGTTTTATTTGAATTACTTGTTGTGGCAACGTAGTAACAATAATAATGATTTCATGAGCTGAGTCTTGTCAAAAACGTCAATTTTCAATAATTGTGGCTCATTTTGTTTGATATACTTTTTGTGACTGTCCTATATCAACTAAAACGGCCCCCCAAAAGTTCTGAGCAAAATCCTATTAAAAAACGTTGGTTTTTCACCAATTATAGGTTTGTTTTGTTTTACTCGCTTCTATTAGTTGCTTAGTAGCCATAAAAGTGGCCTCCTAGAAGTCCTGACCTGAATCCTGAATCAAAAAAGGGTTGGTCAACACCAACTATAGTTTTGTTTTGTTTGAATTATTAAGTGTGGTTGCCTGGCAACAAACAGAGTAGCCTCCTACAAGTCCTGATCTCAATCCCATAAAAAAATGTAGATTTCTCAATAATTATGTTTTTTTTTTAGTTAGCGTTGCGCTTTATGGCTATCTAGCAAGAAACGAGTAGCCTCCTAGAAGTCCTGACCTGAATCTTATCAAAAAACGCTGCTTTTCCACTAATTGTGGGTTTATTTTGTTTGTGTTGCTTTCTATGGTTGACTAGTAACAACTAGAGTGGCCTCCTAGAAGTCCTGACCTGAATCCTATCGAAAAACGTTGCTTTTGTGGGTTTGTTTTGTTTGAATCAATTGTTGTGGCTATCAAATAACAAATAGAATAACCTCTGGACTGAATCATATCAAAAATGTTAGTTTTCCATTCATTGTAGGTTTGTTTTGTTCGCGTTACGTCTTTTGGCTGTCAATATGAATTAATCAGTTGTTAATATGTTGAGAAAGCAAAACTGAAAATTCCTAAGCTACAATTAAAAAATTGACATTGCAATGAATTTAATTTAAAATGAAACTTCTTACTTCGATGCAACTGTCTACAACTTTTCCCATTTTATCATTTTGAGTTGGTTTGGATTTAACTATGCTACGTGGACGGAAAACGAATTTCGAATGTTTCTTTAAATCGTAAACGCTCATTTCATTCATCGACGATTCGGTTAGTTTCTTTTCGTTATCTGAATATGTGAACCATTTAATCTAAACAAAGTAAAAACAAATTTAATTACGTAGGTTTCCATATATATTATCAGCTTTGGCAACACTGAGAAAATTCACGATCCTTTCTATTAATTTTGGACTAATAATATTCAGAAATGGAAAAACACGACCTGGCAACACCGCACTAAGATCCAATACACATGAAATTGTATGTCGTGACGTCACAATGATACCCGCTAGCGTTTTTGAGCGTGAATTTCAAAAAGGATCTACATTATACGAATTACAACGTTGCCAGATCTTATAATTTTTCAGTAGATGCACTTAATTAGGTGATTTATAGTAAATTTTCGACGTTTTTTAGTGAAAACTTGATTTTTTAGAATACTTATATTGGAAATATTCGATTTAATTAAGACGTTTAGTTAATTTTGGGCTTAAGATAAATGTTTTTATCAATTATTTGTATTATAAGTAACAAAATTACGACATTTATACATATAAATTCATTTTTTTATTAAAATAAATAGAATTCACCATCATTTCTACTAATTTTCGAGTAACAGTATACTAAAATCAAATCACATAAACTGGCAACACCGCAACACATTGAATTACTTTATTATAGGTCGTGACGTCACAATCATACCCGCGAATTTCCAAGTGTACTCAAAAGTACATATTGTTACGAACGCGCCTCCACCCTGGAGGGGCTCTGTCTAGTTTTAGTGGAATTCTAAAATTCAGCAGAAGCCTTTGATGTTTATTTTTTTCTATAACTTTTTATTATAGCAGGCGGTTTATTTACATTGTTTCTTTTGAATAATTTATAGAAATGTCTATTTATTTATTTGTTTTGTTACTTCATTTTTTCAAATAAATTAGTTAAGTGTTAGTGATAAGTGAATATTATTATAAGTTAGTTAAGTGTAGTGTAAAGTGTTTAAACAAATTAAATAAGAGACAGTTTTTATTAATTAACCCCACGAATAGAAATTTGAAAAACATTATACTATATTAGATCAATCGAACTAAAACAAACGTTGCCAGGTCTAATAATTTTTCAGCAGATCTACTTAATCTGTAGATTTGTGTTAATTTTTTAATGTTTTTCAACTAATTTTCTCATTTATTAGTAAAAACTTGTTCAAATACAATTATCAAGAATGTCATTAGTCCCGAAATGATTATTTAAAAAAATATACTTTAATTAAATTAATAAATAAAAAAATTTTCAATAAAAAAAAATGAGGTTGAACTCAACTTACGTTGGCAGTTCTTTCCAAAGAATTGACATATTGAACGACACCATAATTAACATTATCAGCAGTATTTTCATGTAACACCCATTCACCCGGAAAGAATTCATGATCATCCAACGAAATAGAATAATACAATGTAGTTGAGGGTATATCGTTTTCTTCGGTACCGTCTTGCCAAACTACATCTATTTTTGATTCGATGCATATCACCTGAAAAAAAGATTTAAAAAAAATGACAAATTGAAATAATATAATAACTTGTACATACCTCAACAGCTAATGTATTGCCAGGTATTAGATCTCTCGGTTTTGGTGGGTAGTGCTTCTTCTTTGGTTTGGTGATACTAATTTGGGATAGTTCACCATCTTCAGATTCTTCGGATTCCTCTGTCCACCATTCTTCCTCATCGTTTGCAGTTATTTCTTCGTTTGCTGGGTAAACTAATGATGAACGACTAATTTTAGATATTCTGGTATTCCTATAAATGGATTAGATGTTATTCCTGTAGTTTTATACTAAGAAAATTGGATTTTCCGAAAAATAGGAAATAGAACAAAAATTTTTTTCAGATCCAGAACTTTTGAAAAAAATCAGAAATTTTTGACATGCTTGTATAAAAAATTCAATATTTTCGAAACCATTCGTGATATCGATTTATTTTTGACATGAATCAATAGATAAAACGTCTATCTATGTGACTGTGTATATAGGATGTCTTCGGTTCCATATTTGTAGAAAGTATGCAGGGTGAAAGTTGAATTATTATTTTTATAGACAAATAACACTATAAATTTATAGTATCTACAGTTGTGGAATGGCAACGTTATAATACTAAAATGTCAAAAGTGGAATGTCGATTCTATCATAAAAAAAATACAACAGCCCTTTCGTCATCACATAAATTCAGCTGAATTTTTACACAAAGAGGTTTTTTATACGAGGAGTTCGTGAAATATATCAATTACAGGAATAAAAAAAATGATAAATCATGTTATTTCCAGGGATTTAAATGTTCACTCATTCAGATATAACATTTTTACAAATCAGCTGGTTTTTACAGCCTAAAACGATAAAAATTTTTGAATATAATGTAATTTTTTATTTTTATCATTTTAATATTCTGAAATCTTACCAAATTATTTTTTTGAATTATAAATATATTGTTTTATTACTACTAAACATGAAAATATCAAATTTTGAAACCATTAATTAAGTTAGGTTAGGTGTACAAATGTTATTTATAATTGCATTTATTATTTATCATTTAAAGTCCTAAAACCATTTGAAATCTCAAATCAAAATGTTTCCTACATTTTTTTTTGTAAATCCACCATAATATCAAACAATTAAAAACAAATTCATTGAAGAGGATGATTTTTTAGAGCCAAAAAATTAGGGGATCACTTTAATATACAACCACCATTCCCTGATTATTAATACCAGCTACCATATATAAAATAAAATTGATAAATTAATAAAAGCTGATACTATATATATATATATATATATATATATATATATATATATATATATATATATATATATATATACTGATATTATATTACTTACATTTTGGAATTGCAGCTGACAATATGCCTCACTTTAGGCACATCTGGTTTGTACATCAACGAAAACTTTTTCATCCAGTCTTTTTTCTTCAACAAAACATCACCAGATGATAATTTCAACAATTTACGATCCGATAATTCCAAAAACGTATCACTAGGATGTTCCAGCACCTTCAATCTTCGAAAAAATATAACAAATAGATAATTAGATATATAACCCCCCACATGAAATACCCACTTTTTTATATCTTCTTGTGATATTTCCGTTATATTCGAATAACCCAAATTGTTATTATACCAAGCTACTTCTATTAACACGTCTTCGACGTTTTGGACGGTGAAACGTTGACGAGTTTGGATATTTCTTTTCATAGATTTCGATTTTTTTATCCAATGGGGCTGTTCAAAATTGTTCGGTATACATATCTACAACAACAAAAAATGATACAATAATTTGTTATTTGGACTTCGAACAGCATGATTACAGTTTACTACAGATCATTTGGACTGACAAAAACATTATTGGAACAACCTACAGACAAGCAAAAACTATCCTAGGAAACTATAACCAGAGAAGATCTGCTGAATGTATCAACTTAAGTAACAACTATCTATGAATACTAACAGGAGTCCTATTGGGGTACTGTCCCTACAAGGACATCTGAATATGCAAGACTTTTGGCAGATAATGCCACTTGCAGGTTCTGTTGAGTTTGCTGCAAGAAAAAGGGACACAATTTATCCTTTGAATGGTGTCTATAATACCCCAATATATACATACATACATACAGTTTACAAGAGATCATTTCGACTGAGAAAACCACTAATTTTTCAAAACTTTCAGTTTTTCAAGTGGAATAATAAAACAGAAACAAATTAAAACCGTTACTCAAATAATTCATATAAATTTATTCTTTTTTACTTTTTAGACCTTTTATTTACGTTTTTTTTGATAAATTCTCTTTTAATGAAAAAATTAGTTTTAAAACTAATTTTCTATTAAAGGAGACCTAAAATCAAGACGATTTATAAAAAAATTATGTTTAAAACAATAACATAACAACAGTTTGACATAAATTCACAAATTTGTCAAAAAAATGTCTAATAAATTAGAAAAATGAAATACATACCACTTCTTGTCCAGGATAATATGCATCAAAAGATATCCTGTTCCTTTTGGACAACCAATAATCATCAAGATCATGATTAATACTAGTGAGAACATCGACTATTGAACCACATTTTGATTGCATTGAAACCATTTGTTCCACAGTCTAGCAGAAAAAAAATTAATTTATTAGACAATTTCTGAAGGTGATATTTTATTAAACTTACTTCGATTCTTCCGAATTTATTACCCAAGCAAACTGCATCATCAACATCATAAGGCCTAACACTATGTAATCTTTCGCTGGGAATATGTTCAACGATTACATCAGTACCGACAATTTGTATAGTAGCAACTTGCTTGGTATCTTTGCAGTATCCTCTTTGGGTCTCTTTTCCATTTTCTAATCTTCGCACAATATCACCTGGTATTATGCATCTGTTAATTAATCGAACTTTGCTTTGTCTCCATACCTAAAGTATTTTTTTTTAAATAATAGCCTTTTATACGGTATTTTCTTTTTTGTTAAAAAATATGACCTTAATACTTAAAATAAATATTCAAACCTGTTCTCGAGAATTATTGTTCCACAAAACTCTAATTTGCCCTTTTTGCAAAGTATGATTTTCATCTACATCTGAAGAGCCTTCGTAACTATCAACAACAACTCCAAAAATTATTTTCTTGTGCTTATCAAATCTATAAATTATATCGTTTGTATAGAATTCTTTAACTTTTGTATTATTAGAATTAGACATGGCTTCACTAAATACTGTACGTTTTTTACTTGAGCAGAAATATATCTATTTAAAAATGCTTTAAAACTTTTTTTTCTATTTCTTCGATAGAAACTGACATAAAACTGACGTTTAGCATAAACAAAAAAATGCCGAAAAAATCAGGAATGCTCTGCATATGTCTATAGCCCCATCATCCGTCAATATAATATAAGTGTTTATTACTAATATTGTTACTAAGAAATTATTGAGTATACTGGAAATAATACCACACTTCTATACCAACTGTAATATATTTACAATGTCAAAGGAAAATTTCTTAAAGCAGGTTTCAAAGGATGCTTAATATTAAATACTTGATTAATATACTAAAATTACATAAATTTCGATTGGAATTTGTTTTTTAGTTGAATACAGTGACTCTATTGTCTTGTGAAACTTGTTTAATTGTTTCAGTATAAACACATCAAAAATATAACATAATATGATTATCACTTGTAATAATTGAATTCTTATTACGTAAAAAAATATTATAATAACAAGTTGATATATTACGAAGTTGTTTTATTATCCAAATTCATATAAAATGCTTTTCAATGTTTTTAAATGGTAGTAGAAGAATTTAATAATTATTAGTAGTATAACACCATTCAACTTAGTTATTCAATAATAAAATCTACGAACAACGTAAGTGTAGTCACAGTTTAAAGTTAGAAAGTTTTATCGTAGATGTCCCCCATTATTTTCAAATGTAATGTTGGTTGTCTAATCTGTAAAGTACAAATAGAAAATATATAAGTTTAAAACGGCTAGACATTTTTAAAAAGAATTTTTGAATAATTTATCACATATTTTAAGAAATGTGGTTTCTAATATATGTTTTTTATTATAATAATCGGACAATTCGACTTTTAATGACGGTGTTAAAAGTGATTGTTTACGGGGTAAGAATATTTTAATGGCGTTAAAAATAATAACACGGTTTTGAGATTATTTGAATATTGAAATGCAAATTCAATATTCAAATTTTAAATTCAATTTCATTCCAAATTCGCGTATTTTATTATCAAAGTAGGGCAGTTATGCAAAAAACGTTGTATGATATTTATGTTAAAAATGATTCTATATCTCGCTCTGCTCATTTAACTTCTTTACTCTCAAAATAAAATATAACTGTCAACACTCATATTATAAATAATGATTTTGAAAACTGTATTCATAGTAAAAAATATATTTTTTTATAAAAAAAGTTTCCTTCGAGCCGGATTTGAACCAGCGACCTATGGATTACTATTCCTAAATATCAACTACAGTCCACCGCTCTACCAACTGAGCTATCGAAGGATATAATATTATTGTTCCAAATGTAAATTAGGTATTTATTGTTTAATAAACAGTAATTATGATATTTATATTAATAAAAAAACTTCAAATATTATGTAAAATATCATTTTAAAGGGTTTATATACCCTATAGTTTCAAGGCATAAAATTTATTTAACCATCAGTACTAATCATTTTCGTATTTCCTGCTGTATAAGTTGAAGGCTGTGAGAAAATGTGTTATCGTGTATTATTGTTATCTAAATTATGTTCCTCCTAATAATAATAAAGAGAACCATGAGAAAGTACCCCAATTATTTGGTTATCAAAAATATTATCAGAATTTATCGTCAACAACACATTGTCTATGTATTTATCGTATTCACGAAAATAATATCTACCTATAACTTTGAATAACAATATTTAAGATAAACAATAATTACAAGGAAGAAATTGAGGTTGAATTTAATTAATGGAGTGCAAAAACTGATTATTATACAAGAAGTAGTAGTAGTAAATTACTTCTTAGATATCTTCATACGTTTTGTTTTGGATAAAACTTTTGAAGCAACTTTTCAAGATACTTTTTGGGGGGATCCAGTTTTGATTGTTGTCGTATATATAAAAAACAATGAAAATATAATCATATACAGTATGTTCGTTAGTGTTATAACGCGTTATTATAAATAAATATGTAATAAAAAACTGTTGAATTTATTTCAATATCAAATATGTCAATAACCACATTTTACGCCGGGTAGATATAACTATAAAATTTGAAATTTTAGTTAACTTACTTTTTAAACAATCTGTTTCTTTTGAAAAAAACCTTAAATAATAACAAATACACACACAAATCAATACAGCAAGTTTTATTTATATATAAAAATAATACTTAACCTCAAATTGTTACATCGCTTATATAGTTTTACTTTTTTTATGGACACCGCCTCATAGAAATTCATATCAACATATCAAACCAAGTTGTCGCGGTCTTGAGTAATGGAGTTCAAATAATAATTAGTGGTAGGTTTTGTGGAAAGATTTTTATTAGCGAAACAGAACACGGGCAATGTTTCGGCACTAAACCCTGCGGTTGAAGTGTCGACCGCGTTTACGATCTCACTGTCGTCGATTCTTGTTGGTTATATGTCGCGACCGCATATTTTGCTATTCATCATTGGCTTTTATGCTTTTTCTATACGATTTTTAATGTTTTCTCCTTTGACATTTCAAAATGTATTGTTCGACTATAAATATTGTATACGAGCTGTTTCATACTATGTCTTTACAATGCGGGCGAAAGTTTACTTATAAAATGTTTTATCATATCTTGTTTTATCTAGAGCAATGTTTCCCAACGTGGGCAATATAATTGTTGAGGGCAATTCGAAAATTGACATAACCCTTTCGCTAAAAACTTCTTTTCTGTTCTAAATTACGTATTACATTCAGTAATAAATATTTTAATACAAAAGAGGCCCCGATCAACCACCCTGTATATTAATATATATTTAAACTGGAACACGTTTACTTGTCACCATTTTTGTGTTATACTATATCACTGTCACTTGCCTGCCAACTTAACTAAATTGAAAATTAATATAAACATGGTTACCAACTTTGACTCGATATGAAACAAAATAGTGTGAGATAGGGATAGGTCGGGTCAGCTGTCAATTTGATCAATTCTCAACAATATGTGTACCTCGTATTAATATTTAATCTATAGAATATTATATAAATGGCGCAATCGGAAGCTTATTCAGATTCTCTTTCCGGTTGTTGAAAGATTGAAATCGTTTTGAGGAAATAGTAAGACTCACAATTCAGGAAAAAGAAAATTATTATCTAAAAAAACGACGATAAAAAATAACTAGTATCTAGGTATATCTACGTTATCAAACAGGATTTCAATTAATATTAATCTAATTTGTGGCAAAAACCACGGACAAAAAACCCCAAACGAAATGATGACAATCCCGGTAAAGATAAAATTCAATATCACTTAAACGCTACCTAAAATTTTAATAATTAAAGAAAAAAAATCTTCTTTTTTATCATTTTTTCTTTTAGGTTAAGAAACAGAAAGATATTTATACTTATTTTGGATAGGGATACTTTTAAGCAGGCTTCTGGTGAATTATGGAAGGGTAATTTGGTGTCGGCTGGAATATTAGAAGCAAAAGAAAGGATTCTACGAATCAAACAGCTTTTTACGACTGAATAGTCGGCCATTTGGCTTGTGAAAGAAGAAAAAGAAGAAGATCTTAAATAGTACTATTATAAATGACATTTCGATTGTTTAAAACTGTTTGATAAAAACATTAAAAATGCGCGATTAGTGTATACATTGTTGAAACAATCCCGTACGTTGTCATTTTTTCCCATACACATGTCCAATACGAATGTTGTATTTAAACTTAAAAAAATAGGTATCGCTTTTGTGGGCGTTTCCACTCATATTTTTATAAAAATTTATCAAATTTATACATATTAATTACTGGAATTTGAAACGTCAAATCAACAAACGTTCATCAACAGCCTTCTGATACAAAAATATTTTTATTTACAAAAGTAATGAACAAAGTAGGAAAGTTAATCAAAGATCTAGATCCCGCCCAAAATCCCGCCTTCTTCCGGAAAGTACGCTATAAGTTGAAAACGCTTTCTCACACCACAGTGCGCCTTATGCCGCCTGTTATACGAGTGAAAATATAAACAAAGTGTTTCGCGCGTGCGTTTATCTCTTTCTTTGTTTAAACGTTTCCTTGATTTACAAAACACCATCGCCAGTATTTCCACAGTAACCGCAGTTGACTGTCGAATTTCTCGTGTGGTTCGTCGCGCGTTTTTACACAATTTTATAAGTAGATGTGCGGTTAGTTGTGCGCAAATAAGGGCCAACGAGATGATCCCTACGGCACGTGTTTCTTTGAAATAACCCGCGACAAAGTGTCTAATTCAACATTTATAACGGTGAGTGTATTATTTATTTATATATATATTTTTTAGGATTGTTACTACGTATTTACCAATGAATCATCGTCAATGTAATAAAAACATGTGAAAGTCAGACGATGCGTGCTGGTATTAAACCGGAAAGGATTGAAATTTTTTTGGCAAATTTAGTTTATTCTAAGAATTTATAGATGACATTGAAAAAGTCGATAAAAGATTCATTCATAACTACTTGATGGTTAGAGACGATTTTAGTTTCTAACAAAGAATTTAATTATTATAATCAGAAAATTTCGTTTGTTTAATTTATTTTTTTATTAGTTCATCCTATCTTATACAGTATAAATCATTTAAATTGAGAATATAAATGTAAAATTTGGTATTAATCACCCTTTTAGATTAATGTAATTTTGACAGTTCAAATCACTGCTCATAATCATTTATATTTTGTGGTTGTATTCACTGACAAGCGAATATAACATTTTTTTAGTAATGAAAAGAAAAATTCTCGCCATTTAAGTATAGTTCTTCCATTATCAATTGCAGATTGTAAAAACCCTTCCCGATATTGTTGTTTGATCTACTATAGGCGTGGATAGATAGAAAAATCGTTATTATACCTGAATATTAAATTATAAAACGTAAATAGACGAGTAAAATGTACCTGTATGTAAGGGAGTTTGGTTTAAACAGGATACCAGACGTGTACTGAGCCTTTTTTGTACCCCATTCGTCTATTAGAACTTCGGTAGTCTTTTATCAGGTTATCGCGCGGTGCTGAAGCGGCATGAACGCTATCCATCCACACTCTCGATTTTTTTCTCGCGTCTTTTATCTCGCTCAAGAAGAATCGATGCGGAGCTACCATGTGGTAACTGTTCGTTGTTTATGTTGATTGCTTCTCTTTAACAACGTTTTTAAAGAAAAATTTAATGTTAACATATATCGAAAAATAGAACTTTCTCTTTTTCGTCTTCTTTTTTAATTGTCCCTGTATATATTTACGTAACGAATTTATAATTTAATAGAGTGGAACGTAGACATTAAACTATTTTGAATAATGTAGATATTATTACAACATGAGTTTGCAAAATCTGTGTCTGACTAATTATTTAGGAATATTTAAAAAAATCAACAACAACAACAACATACGTTCCTAGTTTCAGTAAATTTTCCGAGAATCCCCATAAGCCTACGCTTTTAATTTCTTATGTAAACATAGTAATTTCTATATAATTTTATCTGTATTTTTCAGTATTCAAATTCAAATATATAAATAGCAAAAAAAGTTTTTATCGACTAGTTTTAGTTGTGGGATTGTGGCAATAAAAACCAAATAATCGGAAATTGAAGTTAAATTCGCTCTTGAACTAGCCCGATGTCTCATTTTTCCAAAGTCTGTCTAAAACTGAGTAAAAAATCGTTGCATGAGCTGAACTTTTCTAGAAAATCTCTAGACCAATGGGTTAATAGCCAGGACCAAAAAAAAAATGATATATAGTTCAGAATATATCAGGAATGTGTTCAAAGCTATTGAAAAGTCCTTTCTTATGAATAATTTATACTTTGATTCGTACTAGACTAATTGGTGTGGAGGAATCATCTTCTTCGTCGGCATCAGAGTCGTCTTTATCTTCTTTGGAACTCAATTGTGTATCCTTGCACTTCAGGAGAAAGGATTTTGGTGAATAAACAGTCTGCTTTTGGTACATCAAGTTCCATAAGAAGGAGGTGAAAAATTGGATAGAAAACGTCTACTTTTAGTCGTTCCTCAGAAGATTCCTCATTGGATTCATCGTGGAATCTTTTCTTTTCACGGAATCTAGTAAACTTCAGTTATTTTCATACTTTGGGTCGTACCAGACTCATTGGTGTTGAGGAATCATCTTCTTCGTCGGCATCAGAGTCGTCTTTGTCTTCTTTGGAACTCAATTGTGTATCCTTGCACTTCAGGAGAAAGGATTTTGGTGAATAAACAGTCTGCTTTTGGTACATCAAGTTCCATAAGAAGGAGGTGAAATAATGGATAGAAAACGTCTACTTTTAGTCGTTCCTCAGAAGATTCCTCATTGGATTCATCATGGAATGTTTTCTTTTCACGGAATCTAGTAATCTTCAGTTATTTTCATACTTTGGGTCGTACCAGACTCATTGGTGTTGAGGAATCATCTTCTTCGTCGGCATCAGAGTCGTCTTTGTCTTCTTTGGAACTCAATTGTGTATCCTTGCACTTCAGGAGAAAGGATTTTGGTGAATAAACAGTCTGCTTTTGGTACATCAAGTTCCATAAGAAGGAGGTGAAATAATGGATAGAAAACGTCTACTTTTAGTCGTTCCTCAGAAGATTCCTCATTGGATTCATCATGGAATGTTTTCTTTTCACGGAATCTAGTAATCTTCAGTTATTTTCATACTTTGGTTCGTACCAGACTCATTGGTGTTGAGGAATCATCTTCTTCGTCGGCATCAGAGTCGTCTTTGTCTTCTTTGGAACTCAATTGTGTATCCTTGCCCTTCAGGAGAAAGGATTTTGGTGAATAAACAGTCTGCTTTTGGTAAATCAAGTTCCATAAGAAGGAGGTGAAATAATGGATAGAAAACGTCTACTTTTAGTCGTTCCTCAGAAGATTCCTCATTGGATTCATCATGGAATGTTTTCTTTTCACGGAATCTAGTAATCTTCAGTTATTTTCATACTTTGGTTCGTACCAGACTCATTGGTGTCGAGGAATCATCTTCTTCGTCGGCATCAGAGTCGTCTTTGGTGTCCGTTTTTGCCGCTAAGTTCCATAAGAAGGAGATTAAAAACTGGATAGAAAACTTCTACTGAGTTCTCATTTGTAGTTTCTTGTTTGAATCCTGTTCCTACGAACTTTTAATCATTTCAACATCACTTACGAAGCTCTTTGATGGGCTCGCTTGCATCAGGAAGAAGTGGTTTAAAATTTCTCATAATTTTAATGAGTATGCTGCAGAAAATGTATAAATGAAAAAAATGGGGTCTCTAGTGGGGCCCCTCTGGGCCAACGCACGGGGCAATCTGCCTTCTGTCGAGGGCCTTGAATTTAGTACTTAACCTATAATTATTAAGGATATTTCCACCCAGCGAAGGTATTTTGTAAATTTTACAGATTGCTTCTAAAAAGGGGCTGTTATCCTGGTTGAGATTGGATCTAAATCAAATTCAAACCAAAATCCTCAGGGTTCCATAATTATTGTTCGACTCAAATTGATAGTCCTTGAACCTGAATTCCTGTTGATGATATTGTTTGTTTGTTCGTTTTTCAGTGAATGTATGACCATTTTTAAGTCGATCTTCAACAACTCACCCAGGTGATGCATCTACCAGTTCCGGTGCAAACTTGCAACGTTTCAGAAGAAGCTTGGCCGAAATCGACCATGGCTGAGCCTGCTTCAGTCTACCAAAACCCAGATTTCTACTGGTTCGAACACCGAGTCCACGAAGTGCAATCCGAACACCCCGGCGAACTTGTCCGAACCGGTAGTCCGTATATTTTGTGTACACAGTTACCGACGCATTGGCGATCGAACAAAACTTTACCAGTAGCGTTCAAAGTGGTAGCAGTGGGGGATATAGGGGATGGAACCGTCGTTACGGTACGGGCGGGGAACGACGAAAATTGTTGTGCAGAACTTAGAAATTGTACGGCTGTTATGAAAAACCAAGTGGCTAAATTTAACGATTTAAGATTCGTCGGACGAAGCGGTAGAGGTGAGTAGTATACCAATTTATTAACAGTTGCAGGCTTCCGAATGTTCTAAATCGAATTTTTTCAACTACCCTCGTCATTTTATACCGAATTTTCTCGTAAATAATCAGAATATTCGACAATTATAGCTTATTAATGATTATATAGACAAAGGACAGGTTATATAGAAAAAGAAGAATAACCTAACCTACCGAATCCATCATTTAAGGTCACGTGACTTATGACAGACGCCCTGGAGGGCCTACATTGTTTAATTTGCGTATAGGTCAAGTTTTTCTGTCAGATATTTCAGGACGCGAGCCGTTTTTTTTAACAGACTCAAATGTTGTTTCTTTGATTGCAGATTTTCTAAAAAGTTTGCGTCATTTTCAATCGCACTCAAAGTATCATTAGAAATAATTTTCCAAGCTTCTTGTTGGTCAAATGTGAAGATTTTAGAGGTTTTTTGTCAATTTCTATAGATTCAGCAATCGTACGGATACTTAGCCAAAAAAAAAAGATTACCGACCGTATTTTCATTCGTTTTCGACGTGGAAGGGCGACTCGAACGTGAATTATCATCAACATATTCTCGATCATTTTGAAAACACTTGAATCACTCAAAAATACGTGGACGCGACATAAATTCATTCTCTCTTACCCGATTCGATTAAGTATAAGTTTCGGTCGCAGTTTTTCTATTCCTTCATCGATCAAACAAAAAAAAACAGCTCCTATACGAACTGAGGTAACGGCTGCACTGGTTTGTTTATAGAAACCGTTCGTAGGTCATAGTTGCGGGCGGCCGTTGAAGCCGTTAAGTACATATGCCTTCAGATAGGCCCGACGTGTCCCACTTGACGTCCGATGTCCTTTAAGAAGCCGATCAGGCTCTTTGGCTTGAATCCTTTGATGTCGTTAGGTAGGTTACTAGTATTTTGCGCCCATTTAGCTGGAGCAGTTGTTTGGTGAGAGACAAACGGAGTCCATCTGTACGGGTCTTCGCTTATCTCATGCCGGGCGTCTCCATCCATCTCTGCCGAGTCCATCTAGCGAGAAGGCTGTTGAGAGACGTAATGACTGCGCTTTTGGCCACACCAAGGATGGGTTCTATGCCCATTAGTGGGTTTCGACGATCCCAGACTGGCGAGTGAGTCCGCTTCGCCGTTGCCTTTGTTGCTCGAGTGACCGGGCACCCAAACGAGTTGGAGCTTGCACTCTCTTACACTCCAGCACTAACCACTAGCCTAGAGTTTACCTTAGCGAATACCTCGTCTTGGAAGGCGGTAGCGTGTTCCCCAAGCGAAAAAGATTCGCTTATTTTGGGGTGTTCCCCGCAGAAACCTGCAACATTCCTCCTAGACTCGTCTGTGTGCCAGGTGGATCCATTATTCAATATAGCGGGATTGGAATCACGATTCAACTGCTCCCGATCAGTGATGTGTACCTCCAGATCCTTATTATAAACGGTCGAAGGCGTTATTTGGTCGCTGCCCATCGTAATAATTGGGCATTCACCTGTTTATAGATACGGTAGACATCGCATTAGGTGGACTAGGCTTTAGGCTAAGCAGCTGATAGTGATTAAACTTTTTCTGTAACAGTTTCGTTACTAAATCTGTCCGAATTTACCACCGTCGCACAATGTTTCGATTGTCAAGCTAGGTGGACAAAAGTCATGTTCAGAAATCTAAAATTTGGTATCGGAATAATATAAACAATACTCCAAAACATTGCAACATAGTGTTTACGTTTGAAACACTCCACCTCTTGAGTAGCGACGTCCAAAGGTATCAATCCGTGTCAACATTGAATAAATCAGTTGGATTCCAGACGTCATTTCTAACACACAAATCGAAGCTCCTAGTTTCATATAAATTAATTGTTTTCTCTTTAAGTTCCTTTCGTCCAAATTTAATTTTGAAAACCTTACCAGCGACTCTGAAAGGCAAATTAAAATGAGGTTGGCGAGTTATGCCTCCAAAATTTTTGATAAATTGGCTGGGTAAAGAAATCAAATTCGAGGTTCGAAGTACTGTGCCGCGACCTTCCGCATCATTTCAAGGTTCCACTAAAGTAGGAAGACCACGGAAAAATTGAGGTTGAGGAAAAGTTGAGGACCTCGTTCAATCGCGTAGTGTTGCGGAATTAGTGACTGCTTCGGAAGTAGCAGTACGTGCAAAAGGGAAAACATAAACGAATGTCCAGTAGCTGCTTCTTCTTCTATTATTTAGACTCTAAGTCAACAACGCACACATACAAGCAGACTAGAAAGTGGTCTATGAAGGCAGGTCATGACTTCTTGCCATCCTATTACTGTTTAAGTAAAGCAAAACAAGCCTGTTTGCCACCAAACTCAAATCTGGTGCTGAAATCAAACTCCAAGCCATATTGGATAAAATAGTTGAGCGCTTGGTAGAAGCTCAAAAAGGTGTTATAGGTAGTGTGGTTCTGGATTCATCGTTCACTCTTATAATGGGGGCTGTGACGGAAGTTTCTTTTGGCAGAATCCTCGACCATCATCTACAATGTTTTGCCGTCCAATCAAATTTATTTTCGCGAAGGAAAACTCTGAACTGACGCTAGTGGAAACCCATAAGGTCTTGGAGGGAAATGCTTCATTTGCGGTGCTACTCCAACTACGATGAACGATGTTTCAAGGCACTTTGACAGCAATCAAAATCATTTTGGGTTTGGTTTGTCAACTCTTCATGCGTGGATTCGTTGTAAAACAACGTTCCGAAGAAATTAAACAACGTTTCAAACAAGAAATGGGACTAATTGTGGACAAACCAAAGCCAGGATTCGGCTCAACTAATGACTGAAACACCTCTCGCCGATTTTTCTGCAACCCTGAATTGGGTGCACAAATCGCAGGATAGGATGTTCAGCTCATCAAAAAATTTTACGTAATACTGAGTACATTGTCCTCTGGCCTCGAAATACACATACAGAAGAATTTGAAAACTTCTGTCTAGAAATCAGAGAACTTTATTTTAGTTTTTACTCATGGTACTATATGCCAACGACGGTACATAAAATCCTCATTCATAGCACAGAGGTCATAGAATCTTTAATAGTTCCAATTGGCCAGCTTTCAGAAGAAGCCCAAGAAGCAAGGAACAAAGATTGCCGCAGGTTCCGGGAGCACAACACCAGAAAGTGTCCACGTGTTACCACAAATACGGATTTAATTTCAATGTTGATCATAACATCTGATCCTCTGATCAGATGTTATGATGAAGCAGGGTCAATTGTGTACAGAGGTTTTAAAGTTGATTGTATTTCCTACAGTAGAGCCTCGACCTTTATCAAATATGCTTCAAAACGAAGAAAACCCAACTGACTCTTTTTCATCAGACGAATCAGTTTGATTTAATGGTTTTAGTTTATTTATTCTATTTTTAGTCTTTCGTACCACTAGATTCGTGAAACGACACACTGTGCGTCGTCAAAAATTTAGTCAATTTCCAAATTGCCACTGGTTTCGCAATAACAAACGTCAATTTTCACATATACAGTGGTGCCACTACAGTGACTTGCTAGTGACAGTGTGGACACATGAGAATGGCCGCCATATTTAACCCAAATTCAGCAGATTTAACATTTGCTTTTCTCACAAGATCGTGATTTATATTTTCTAATACAGAATCAAAAACTTTTCAAGGTTTCAGTAGTATTTTTAACTAAAAAACAATACGAGAATCATTTATTTTGTATCGTAGTTTGGTTTAAACATGGCCGCCACTCTCAACTGTCTATAAAGTCACTGTCACAACTCATTAGCGCCACCTATTGTTCGATTTTAATAATTTGGTACTATAAACATTGCGAAAACTTTGACTTAAATTGAATATTTTAAAAATTTTTCGTTTTTGAGAAACAAAAATTATTTTTTTTATTTATTTTAATACCAAAGATATTTATTTGAATAATATAAAGTCCAGAAGGTCTATTTTATTTATTCAATGACGTATTTGTCATGAATAAACATCTATTCGAGAAAATATATAATAAAATGACCTCGTACACGAATGCTGGTTCATAAAGTTACTTTCCAATTTTTCTGGAATAATTTTATTAACAAATTTCGCAGAATCTATTGGGATTCCCTAATAATTCCAACGCAAATGCTATATTCAAATTTTTCCATTTAAAGTTTGTTCTTTTTTAACAAATAAATTCTACGACTTCTGGACAGATATTTTACAAACTTTTGAGGATTGGACCATGCTTGAGAAGAGAAAGACTGGAGCTCTTTAGATTATATATAAGTAAATTAACTGAAAAAATGTTGTAAAAAAACTACCTATTCATTAAGTTTTATAACCTAAATGTATTTTTTAATTAAATTTATTAGACGATGACATCTGAAAGTTGTTCTGTATTCATTTACATACCGAAAGTTGCGTTTTGAGTGTTCCATGTAGTACAAATGACAGTTCCGTACTGCAAAACACTTTCGGAACGCTCTGGAGTGACTCTAGTCACTTCAAAGTTGACAGTTGACAGTTTCACTTCGATGATTGTTAAATTTCTTAAATTATTTGTTTTATCCGAAGTTTTGTCAACATTAATGAATAACAATAACTACTTCTGATCTTTTTTGTGCTGTGAATTAATGAAACTACAATTATTATATTGTAATAAGCTACTTATTAATAATAAAATATTTGCAATAATTTCCGTTGTTTTACGTAACTACTCCCCATTTTCCTATGAGTGCAAAAGCCTGTAAAAACCAAGTAAGTTACGAAATTGGGTTTAAATCTTATTTCACAAAAGTAAAAACCAAAAATTTCACTTAAAATGTGAAGTTACAAATAGAATCGCAAAGGGAGTTGTATAACTGCACTTCGAACCAATTGCTTAGGACAGCTGTGATTGTGAATAGTTGTCTGAAGATGGCGCTTTAAGAAGAAGAAGAATGTAATGCATTCTAGCTGCCATATTGCGGTGGATTCAATTGCAAAGTTTTTTTCGTCTAATCAAACCCAATCGGGATTGGATTGAAAGTTTTTGTAATAAAAATCATACGAATGTTTCTAAAATAAACAAGGCATTCTATACTTCGTTCTAAAAGTACCAATTTCCTTCCCGTTACGTAACAGAATCATTTTTTTATTTCTTAAGTCATTAAAAATTCTCATCTGATAAATAATCGTATCTTTCATAAATTCAAAATGTATCAGAGCTTCGTGGTGAGGTACTCTAACCAACAACCTGCGGATGTGGTTGGAATTGTCATAAAAATTCCGCAACTTTCGTGATTGTAACATTTGAAACAACAACTCGAATATTTACAAAAATCAGTCTTAAAACTAAAATATTTACGAATGTTGTACGTTTGTGAAATCTGTCTTATCTAAAATATTATACTGATACTGATTATACCGTTATTTTAAACGGAATGCTATGATTTTTATTAAATTTTTGGAATCTACGCGAAATTTTAATATAACTTTATATAAGGCATCGTATGTCTAAAGTCCACCATTTTTTAATTATTTCACATTTTCGAAATTTTTGGACATTAGCAGCCTTCCACTAAAAAACTTATATTTCTAAGTTTAAGTGAGTTAGGTCTAATATTTTTGGGATTCGGACAAACAATACTTATAGCTATCAAAATCTGTGAAAACCTTGATAAAACTTTGTATAGGGTGTTCAGAAAATGGTGCCGAATTTTGCTATCTAAAAACTTCCAAAACTAAATTTCAGTTTTATGAAACTTCCGGTTACACCGTTATTTTAAATGGAATGCTATAGTTTTTATTAAATTTCTGGAATCTACGCGAAATTTTAATATAACTTTATATAAGGCATCGTATGTCTAAAGTCCACCATTTTTTAATTATTTCACATTTTCGAAATTTTTGGACGTTAGCAGCCTTCCACTAAAAAACTTATATTTCTAAGTTTAAGTGAGTTAGGTCTAATATTTTTGGGATTCGGACAAACAATACTTATAGCTATCAAAATCTGTGAAAACTTTGATAAAACTTTGTATAGGGTGTTCAGAAAATGGTGCCGAATTTTGCTATCTAAAAACTTCCAAAACTAAATTTCAGTTTTATGAAACTTCCGGTTACACCGTTATTTTAAATGGAATGCTATAGTTTTTATTAAATTTCTGGAATCTACGCGAAATTTTAATATAACTTTATATAAGGCATCGTATGTCTAAAGTCCACCATTTTTTAATTATTTCACATTTTCGAAATTTTTGGACACTTGCAGCCCTCCACTAAAAAACTTATATTTCCAAGTTTAAGTGAGTTAGGTCTAATATTTTTGGGATTCGGACAAATAACACTTACAGCTTTCAAAATCTGTGAAAAACTTGACAAAAATTTATATAGGGTGTTCAGAAAATGGTGCCGAATTTTGCTATCTAAAAACTTCCAAAACTAAATTTCAGTTTTATGAAACTTCCGGTTACACCGTTATTTTAAATGGAATGCTATAGTTTTTATTAAATTTCTGGAATCTACGCGAAATTTTAATATAACTTTATATAAGGCATCGTATGTCTAAAGTCCACCATTTTTTAATTATTTCACATTTTCGAAATTTTTGGACACTTGCAGCCCTCCACTAAAAAACTTATATTTCTAAGTTTAAGTGAGTTAGGTCTAATATTTTTGGGATTCGGACAAACAACACTTACAGCTTTCAAAATCTGTTATTTTATTGTAAATAAACAATGTTGAATATTTGAAAGCTATTTTTAATTCTAAACATTTTTTCTTTATAACAATTTTCGATATTGATTACTCTAGAGCAAAAATCACATTTTTTGACAAACCTCGTATACTACTGAAAATTTTTAACATCTGATGATTGAATTTTAGGTTTTGTACCATGCAGAACATTTTATAAAGAATAACTTTTTTTCGTAAAATTAATAATAAAAAAGTTTCCCATATGCCGCCAACTTACGTGGACAAACTGTATATATTTTTTTCTTTGGGGTCGTATAAAAGATATCGTGTATGCTTCGCCGTTAATTACAAAAGAAAACTGTCAGGAAAGAGTTCGGAATGCATTTCGAACTCTTTCACCACAAGAAATTCGAAACGCCACTAAGCACAGGTTTTTCAGAAGAATCCATAAATTTTTGGAAGTTTGGGACGACCATTTCGAACATTAACTTAAGTTTAATTTTTGGTTTTGTTCTTCTCTTTGTTTAGCGTTTTTAAAGTATTTTAATTTTTGATAATTTAACTTTTGATATTCATTGTTCGCCGTGACAATTAAAAACCATGAAAATTTCAGTTTTTTCAAGTTTCTACACAAACCGTTAAGTTGAGATTTATGAATTTACTAACGAAGTCTCCTTAATTTAAAGTGTAGATTCCAATGGTAAAGAGAAAAATGTGGGCTGCCATTTGAAAAAATTTAGTTTTCGAAATTTTTAAATATCGAAATTAGGCCCTTTTTTCTGAACACCTTATAGAAATTTTTATCAAGGTTTTCACAGATTTTGAAAGCTGTAAGTGTTATTTGTCCGAAACCCAAAAATATTAGGTCTGACTCACTTAAACTTGGAAATATAAGTTTTTTAGTGAACGGCTGCATGTGTCCAAAAATTTCGAAAATGTGAAATAATTAAAAAATGGTGGACTTTAGACATACGATGCCTTATATAAAGTTATATTAAAATTTCGCTTAGATTCCAAAAATTTGATAAAAACTATAGCATTCCATTTAAAATAACGGTGTAACCGGAAGTTTCAGAAAACTAAAATTTAGTTTTGGAAGTTTTTAGATAGCAAAATTCGGCACCATTTTCTGAACACCCTATATAAATTTTTGTCAAGTTTTTCACAGATTTTGAAAGCTGTAAGTGTTATTTGTCCGAATCCCAAAAATATTAGACCTAACTCACTTAAACTTAGAAATATAAGTTTTTCAGTGGAGGGCTGCATGTGTCCAAAAATTTCGAAAATGTGAAATAATTAAAAAATGGTGGACTTTAGACATACGATGCCTTATATAAAGTTATATTGAAATTTTGCGTAGATTCCAAAAATTTGATAAAAACCATAGCATTCCGTTAAAAATACCGGTGTAACCAGAAGTTTCAGAAAACTGAAATTTAGTTTTGGAAGTTTTTAGATAGCAAAATTCGGCACCATTTTCTGAACACCCTATACAAATTTTTATCAAGGTTTTCACAGATTTTGAAAGCTGTAAGTGTTATTTGTCCAAATCCCAAAAATATTAGACCTGATTCACTTAAACTTGGAAATATAAGTTTTTTAGTGAACGGCTGCATGTGTCCAAAAATTTCGAAAATGTGAAATAATTAAAAAATGGTGGACTCTAGACATACGATGCCTTATATAAAGTTATATTGAAATTTTGCGTAGATTCCAAAAATTCAATAAAAACCATAGCATTCCATTTAAAATAACGGTATAACCGGAAGTTTCAGAAAACTGAAATTTAGTTTTGGAAGTTTTTAGATAGCAAAATTCGGCACCATTTTCTGAACACCCTATACAAATTTTTATCAAGGTTTTCACAGATTTTGAAAGCTGTAAGTGTTATTTGTCCAAATCCCAAAAATATTAGACCTGATTCACTTAAACTTGGAAATATAAGTTTTTTAGTGAACGGTTGCATGTGTCCAAAAATTTCGAAAATGTGAAATAATTAAAAAATGGTGGACTTTAGACATACGATGCCTTATATAAAGTTATATTGAAATTTTGCGTAGATTCCAAAAATTCAATAAAAACCATAGCATTCCATTTAAAATAACGGTATAACCGGAAGTTTTAGAAAACTGACACTAGTTCCAGTACTATCTCATATACATATCGATTCAGCTCGTCGTGAAAAACTTTGTACATGATAGAGAATATACACCAAATACTGGGATAAGTTTTCCTTATTATTTAGATCCCGAAATGCTTCAATTAGGTGCAGAAACACTGTCATACGATGTTCCAAATAACCTGTTGAATGCTTGTTGGGATTTTCCCGAGCCTAATAGCGACAATTGTATCGATCGACTGTACCACCTCATGAAAATTTCATAAAATATCAATCATTTCCTTAGAGGACTTAACCAGAGGACTTTGTATGGATGTAGTTTTTCTTTTTTTGAAAACATGACTACAAACGAATGAGTAAATTTTTGTTTTAAGGCAATCTCTGTCGAAGTTGCATAAGGGTAGTTTTGTAATGACAGCAATGACTGTCGTCAGAACCTACCATCCTTAGAATTTCTATCTTTTCTCTTTGTAAATTTTGTAAATGGTGTGACGCTTATTGTAGATTCATCATACATTTTACGATGGGTCCAGTATAGTCCCAGACTTGGGCCAAGTATTCAGAACTCTGACCCTAGCTTGCGATCCGTTATCCAATGTCCCCCGCTTGGTTTGGAAGCTTCGACCAGGCCTCGTTGCCCTGATAAACCCAACACTGATCTGCATCCCATTATTACTTTTAATGTCAAGATGTCTATTCCGAGGTTGGATTACGTTTGCCAAGGCCAGGTTAGCCCAAGCTAAGCCTCGTCGTTCAAGTCTGAGGACTCCTACATGGAAGGCCCTGATAAAGTATAAACTGCTTGATAGCAAAACGATATGTACTTCTGCACTTCCTAAGAAACCAGGCGACAAAAAAATACTGTTGGTTCGATACAAGCATCGAATACAACATGGAGAAATTATGGAGATTCCTAAAGAAACAGGAATTAACACTAAGAACGTGTGTCGTTCGCGATTGGTTTCCCTTCTGGCATACAAATGCTGGTATACTATTCAAAATTGACAGTTCTACTTGGCTCTAATGGAACTGAGGCGACATGTGCAGTTATTTCGCAAAAACATTCCATTTGCTACGAAGTGATAATCCAAAACGAATAAATCTTTTCGACAGCCAAATATTCATGAATTATTAAATGTATGCGACTGGCACTGGTGCCCAAGTATGCCTCAATCTCTTGGTATGTCACACGACGATTTTGAGCGACCTTCAATACTAAGATTGAATTCGGAAAACCAGGGAAACACGGTGGATGGAGATGGTGCTTCATCACCAAGAGTCGAAGCGAGTTGTTGGTTTAATCCACGTCGAAAGTCGCGATGAATTTCTAAGTATCTAAATAGAATTCGTACATTAAAATATCACATTTGACACATTGACAGCAGTGTTGCCATATTTCAAAACTTACGAAGCAATAATCGTGTATACCGTACCTTCTAAACTTGGTTTAGAGGCCGCCACTTGGATATCTCTCAATTTCATGTATTTTAGAGACAAATATTTAAAAAAAAATTAAAACAAACACTTTCGTCAATGATTTATAACATTAATTTCCAAACTATGTACGAATTTTCTTTTATTCGTGCGTGAAAAATCGAACAGAAAGAAATAGATCCACGGACCCGTCATTAAAAATTTAAGGTGCAGTTGTTGTATGGCACATGGCACGAGAATAATATTTTACCGCATTTCATGAAAAAGAAATTACAATAATTGGGAGTCACATGTGGCATTCGCCAAACTATTGCTTTCTTGTTGATGCGTGGTAGGTAAGGACGAATTCTTTGACCCCTTTGCGTGACACTCCAACGTAGTTTCATTATCATTTGAAAAGAATTATTTAGTTCGTTTTATTCATCGCATAAAGATAAATATACGACTCGTGGAATGTTAGACACTACAATTTTAAACGGACTTGAAACTTGTATCCATTTGTTGCACTGTATTCTTTCTCTTCGGCCTTATGTTTCTTGTTTATTTTTTCTTTTATTGGTTCCTTCTTCTATTACACATTCTATTCTTCTGTTTTCGTTTCTTCTTCTATCCCATACGTGTGCGTGTCTTTTTTTCTTTTCATTAGACGTTCATTGTCTTTTTAGATCTTTATATCTTTTTATGTTAATGCAATTTGACTTAACATAATTTTAATCTTTCTACGTATTTTCATTTTATCTATTTGATTATAGAAGACTCTGTTTCCCTTTTTTATGTTTGTATATCTTATTCACAAAGAATCAAAGACTTCTATCACCAATGGGAGCTTTCCATTTGCCCAGTTTTGTAAATAGACAGGATTTAAACTGGCTGGGTAACAATTTTGAAAGAAACTCCTGAAGATGATTTCCATATTTAGGTACTCCAGATACCCGGAGGGCTGATTACTCTTGTCCGTATCGATAAAAGCCACACAAAAACCATTCCAGTGCGAATTCGGCTTGTTTATATAAATATTTCATTAAAACTCCTGAAGATGATTTCCATATTAAGGCACTTCAGGTACCCGGAGGGCTGATAACCGTTGTCAGTATAGATAAGCGCCACCCAAAAACCATTCCAGTGCGAATTCGGCTTGTCTATATGAATATTTGAAAAAAACTCTCGAAGATGATTTCCATATTTAGACACTCCAGGTACCCGGACGGCTGATAACCGTTGTCAGTATAGAGAAGTGCCACTCAAAAACCACTCCAGTGCAAATTCGGCTTGTTTATATGAATATTTCAAAAAAACTCCTGAAGATGATTTCCATATTTAGACACTCCAGGTACCCGGAGGGCTGATAACCGTGGTCAGTATAGAGAAGAGCCACCCAAAAACCACTCCAGTGCAAATTCGGCTTGTTTAAATGAATATTTCAAAAAAACTCCTGAAGATGATTTCCATATTTAGATCCTCCAGATACCCGTAGGGCTAATTACCCTTGTCCGTATCGAGAAAAGCCACACAAAAACCACTTCAATGCGAATTCGGCTTTTTTATGTGAATATTTCAAAAAAACTCTCGAGGATTTTTATAGATTATAGTATACCAGATACCGGGAGGGCTGGTCCCTGTTATCAGAATCGAGTAAAGCAATTCAAAAATCACATTGATACGATTTTCGGTTCGTTTATGCAAATTTGAAAAACAAAATCCTGAAGATGATTTCCATATTTAGGCTCTCCAGGTACCCGGAGGGCTGATAACCGTTGTCAGTATAGAGAAGAGCCACCCAAAAACCACTCCAGTGCAAATTCGGCTTGTTTATATGAATATTTCAAAAAAACTCCTGAAGATGATTTCCATATTTAGACACTCCAGGTACCCGGAGGGCTGATAACCGTTGTCAGTATAGAGAAGAGTCACCCAAAAACCATTCCAGTGCAAATTCGGTTTTAATATAAATATTTCAAAAAAACTCCTGAAGATGATTTCCATATTAGGCACTCCAGGTACCTGGAGGGCTAATC
The DNA here is from genome assembly GCF_026230105.1 of Diorhabda sublineata. Lineage (NCBI taxonomy): Eukaryota > Metazoa > Arthropoda > Insecta > Coleoptera > Chrysomelidae > Diorhabda > Diorhabda sublineata. Next base: position 3,607,925 of record NC_079474.1, on the reverse strand, counting down.
ACCGTTGTCAGAATAAAGAAAAGCCACACAAAAACCACTTCAGTACGAATTCGGCTTATTTATGTGAATATTTCTAAAAAAACTCTCGAGGATGATTTCCATATTTAGGTTATAGTACACAAGATACTGGTTGGGTTGGTCCCTGTTATTAAAATCGAGTAAAGCAATTCAAAAATCACATTGGTACGATTTTCGGTTCATTTATGCAAATTTGAAAAAAAAATCCTGAAGATGATTTCCATATTTAGGCACTCCAGGTACCCGGACGACTGATCACAGTTATCAGTATAGAGAAGAGCCACCCTAAAGTCACTCTAGTGTGAATTCGGCTTGTTTATATGAATATTTCAAAAGATCTCTCGAAGATGATTTTCATATTTAGGTTACAGTACACCAGATACCCGGAGGGTTAGACCTCGTTACAAAAATCGGGTAAAGTAATTCAAAAATCATACTGATAAGATTTTCGGTTGATTTATGCAAAATAAAAAAAACTCCTGAAGATGATTTCTATATTAAATTACTCCAGGTACCCGGATAGCTGATCACTCCTGTCAGAATCGACAGAGGCACCCAAAAACCACTCTAATATGAATTTGGCTTGTTTACGTGAATATATCAACAAAAATCTCGAAGATGATTTCCATATTTAGTTACTTCAGATACCCGGAGGGCTGATCACTCCTGATCGAGAAGAACCACCCAAAAACAACTCTAATATGAATTCGACTTGTTTATGTGAATATTTTCAAAAAAAGTCTCGGAGATGATTTCCATATCTAGGTTACAATACACCAGATACCCGGAAGATTGATCCTCGTTTTAAAAATCGGGTAAAGCGATTCAAAAATCACATTGATACGATTTTCGGTTCGTTTATGCAAATTTGAAAAAAACTCCTGTAGATGATTTCCATATTTAGGCACTCCAGGTACCCGGAGGGCTGATAACCGTTGTCAGTATAGAGAAGAGCCACCCAAAAACCACTCCAGTGCAAATTCGGCTTTTAATGTATAAATTTAAAAAAAACTCCTGAAGATGATTTCGATATATAGGCACTCCCAGGTACCCGGAGGGCTGATGACCGTTGTCAGTATAGAGAAGAGCCACCAAAAAACTACTCCAGTGCAAATTCGGCTTTTAATGTAAATATTTCAAAAAAATTTCTGAAGATGATTTCCATATTTAGGCACTCCAGGTACCCGGAGGGCTGATGACCGTTGTCAGTATAGAGAAGAGCCACCAAAAAACTACTCCAGTGCAAATTCGGCTTTTAATGTAAATATTTCAAAAAAATTTCTGAAGATGATTTCCATATTTAGGCACTCCAGGTACCCGGAGGGCTGATGACCGTTGTCAGTATAGAGAAGAGCCACCCAAAAACCACTCTAGTGCGAATTCGGCTTGTCTATATGAATATTTGAAAAAAACTCTCGAAGATGATTTCCATATTTAGTTTACAGTACACCAGATACCCGTAATGGTGGTTACCCTTGTCAGAATTGAGAAGAGCAACTTAAAAACTAACTTGATGCGATTTTCGGCACGTTTGTGACAATGAAAATTCTCGAAAATCATGTCCAAGTCTACGTTCCGGTATATCAAAGGTGCAGAGGTTAGTTTGGGTACTAGATTCAAGAAGGGCAACCAAAAATCACCCTTTTTCGATTTTCGCTTAGTTATTTGTATAAAAAATCCTGGAGATGATGTCCGTCTAAATTCTAGACTATCAGGTACAATAAAGTTGAACGGCGATGTCAGATTTATGAATAGTCTAAAAACCACCACCATTTCATAGAAAAATGCTTCAGAAACCTGGGATTTGTCACCGTTGCCAGATTCGAGAAGATCGAGGTATCGAGGTGGCGGTTAGATTGTTAGATTTGAGAAGACTTCAAAAGTCACCAAGACATAATTTTCGAAATTTTCCTAGAAAGCTTTTGAAGATGATTTCCAGGTGCACCAAGTCCTCAGATGGTTATTACAGATATGAGCAAAAGCTTTTAGTATTAACTAGCCACCATTCTAGTTAAAGTATAGTCTTGAATCTGGTTTTTCGTCTAAGTACTTATTTCAATTTTCTGCCAAAGAATTTGTTTCTAATTGCCTCACTACTCCAAGCATTTTTGTAATCACCAACCGGATTTTTTTCGTTGAAAACAAATTTATTACATACATTACCCATTTTTGTTTCTTATAACTTTAAGAAGTGATTGTCGGCTTTTCACTGAAGATTTTGTGGTTCTAATTAAAAAATTAAGCATTTTCAAAAGGTTTGTCGTATTGGGAATACCCAACAATGGCTTAATAATATATTAAAAAGCAGTAAATGCCAAATAAAGCTGCATATTTTAGTACCCTTCGACACGTTCTTCAATATAGCAACAAAATTGATTCTGACACAAAAGATTTATGGATAAATGAGAGATTTGCTGGTACATATCATCGTTTTTATGACGAACAATCGAGAAATTATGCATCATACAACATTTTAATAAACAGGTGTAGTACATTCTTCTTTATTAAAAATAAATTGTGAAGAAAATTGTTTTCTCTTTCGAATCTAGTAAAAATCTAACAATATTAAGACTTTTGTTGTTATTTACGATAATGGTCCAAGAAGTACCTGGTCCAAAAACACAAAAATTTTGGAAAAAAATATATTTATCTTTCAACGTAATCTTCTTCTAGCTTCATACACTTTTCCCACCGATGTTCAATAAGTTCGATACCATTTTTATTATAAGAATCGTCATCATCATCATCGTCATTCTGCCTTATCTCGTCCACTGCTGGACATAGGCCTCCTCCAAATGCTTCCACTTTTCTCTGCTCTGAGCGGTTGCTACCCAATTCTTTGAATATCGTCAGTTCATCTCCAGTAGGTCTTCCTGGATTTCGTCTTTCTGTTCTCGGTATCCGATTCCAGAACTCTTTCTGTCCATCGGTTTTCTTGTATCCTTGCAACATTTTGGAGAAGGTTGGATTGGAACTGGTGATGGATTAACGACGAACCGATCTTAATCATCATCATCATCATTCTGCCTTATCTCGTCCACTGCTGGACTTAGGCCTCCTCCAAATGCTTCCAGTTTTCTCTGCTCTGAGCGGTGGCTACCCAATTCTTTTAATATCGTCAGTTCATCTCCAGTAGTTCTTCCTGGATTTCGTCTTTCTGTTCTCGGTATCCGATTCCAGAAGTCTTTTTGTCCATCGGTTATCTTGTATCCTTGCACATGTCCTGCCATTTTTGTCTCAGTATTTGGTCTATGATATCTTTAATTCCAGATCGTCTGCGCAATTCGTCATTCCTTATCCCTTCCCTGATAGTGATGCCGAGCTTAGTCCTTTCCATTGATTTTCTAGTTAATGTCAGGATCTCCGCGCCATAAGTCAGGACTGGGAAGACGCATTGGTTAAAGGCTTTTCTCTTAAGGCCGAATGGCACATTTGCTTTGAAAACATCTCGAAATTTACCAAACGAAACCCATCCTAGTGTCCAGACTGCTGTTCACATTTATTATCTGGCTAGGAACTAAATTTGTCATCATATTGGTTTTATTGAAATTTATTTTTAGACCAACTTTCCTTGTAGCGATTTGCAAATCTTGTATCATGTTTTTTGCCTTGCCTAATTCATCCGTTATGAGGACAATGTCTTAGGTGATGTAGCCTGGAGGTGATCGTCAAGCTCCTCAAAATAAATCTTCATTGTTGGAAAATGTTTGATCACCGAGTAATAATCCTAGAGAGACAAATCTGGTGAATAGGGTGCATGAAGTAGCAATTCAACAACACTTTCTCCTTAGCCATATGCGGTCGTTTTTGTTTGATTTCTTCCCTCAATCGTTGTATAATATTCTGCGTTTGATAGTTTTTCCTTTTTCAAGATTGTCAATGGAAATTATCGCACGCACATTCCAAAAAACCGACGCCATGATCTTGTCTGCACATGGAACGGTCTTTGCCTTCTTTGGAGCTGGTTCTCCCTTTTCAGTTCATTATTTTTTTTGAGATGGGAAGTAATGGACCCACGTTTCATCCATGGTTATGGAACGGCCCAAAAATTCGTCTTTTTTATGGGAAACATTGCCAAACACTCGATTGAATCATCACCAATTTTTGTTTAGAAAGTCATTGTAAAAGGCTGCCAAACAAATAATAAACAACGTGGCGTCTTCAAACTTGTATTTTTCAAGCAACTACCGCCATCTCTTGGTCAGGACCATTTCTCGTAGATATTTGTTTATAGTATATCTTATTATTTATTTTGATTGCAGGTAAATCGTTTTCAATAACAATAACGATTTCAACGACTCCCCCTCAAGTGGCGACTTACAACAAAGCCATTAAAGTTACCGTTGACGGACCACGTGAACCTCGCTCAAAAACTAGTAAGTACTTTTCTCAAGAATTGAATTGAAAGTTACAATTTTCAATAGATATTACATCACTTCGATTTCAAATTAAACGACAACCGTTATATAAAAATTAATCCGAATTAGAACAAATCATGTATATCGTTAATTAAAACGAACTAAATCAATTCGTTTGCTAAAATTTGTAAAATTGAACGATTAGAATTTGGGGGGGCTACACGATATTTGACATTCTACCCAAAAAAAGGAATTTTTTTGGTGTTTTTGCTTTGAATTCATTTCTTTTCAAAAAAATTGAAGAGAAGTGATTCGAATTTCCATTTTTTAATTTGTCGTAAATTCAAAAAAATATTATATCTAGTGACATTATCAAACAAAATACAAAATATGATGATATCATAAATAAAGTTTCGTAATTTTATTTACAATTATCAAAAAAAATGCTAATAAGCCAACGGCACGGCTACAAGTTGAAAGAGCTTCTTGACTGTATATATAGAAGAAATTTTTTTAACATTTATTGATCTCAGAGCCGCCTTCGACATGATAGAAAGTAGAAAAGTTGAATTTGCCTTAACGTGGACACAGTGCAAGGGCACGAGTACGATTTCCGTGGCGCCTGGATTTGATATGCCATTTTGTAAATCGACCCAAAATAAGTCGAAAATGAAAAATAAAATTTTTCGATATCTCGCAACGTTTTCGAGATATCGATACTTGAAGTTGGAAAAATTTATTTTAATTTAATATTTGTATATATCAACCTAACCTAACCTAACTTTTTCGTGGTGCACTTTGAATGCAAAAAGTTCAAAAATCGTGAATTTTTTACAGCCAAAATTATCTTAAAAAAAAAAAATTTTCTCCGCGTGAGGAATATTTTAGTTTTATTTTATTATTATTTATTTCTTATGGGGGGCTTCGCCCCCTCGACAACCGACAATTCTTAAAGAAAAACATCAAATTATTCATGTATTGCTAAAATTTTTATAGCAAAATGCCTCATTTTGCTATAAAATGTTTTATCAATATAATTTTGGAATTTCACGGTAAATAATATAAAAATTAAATAAAAAATCTTTCCTTTATTGAATTACAAGATTCATATTGAATTTGAAATGATAAAATATTCATTTGAAACGAAGTATTGAACGCCATCTGTTCAAATAAAGCGAATTATTGAACTAACGGTTGATTATAACTTCAAGTATCGATATCTCGAAAACGAAGCGAGATATCGAAAAATTTCATTCTTCATTTTCGATTTATTTTGTCCTAATTAAGCCAACCACGGAAATCGTACTCTCCCCAGGGCAAGCACGGCAGTGTTAACTACTACCTAACGCAGATGCTGTTTGGGCATGGATATTTTCGAGTATACCTGTACGAATACAAATACCAGGAAGTTCCAAAATGTCTAGCTAGTACCGCAGCCAACGACATGAACTGAAAACCACGCTGGATTAAGGCAACAGTAACAACCTTTGCCATAAAATGTTTACAGGATCTACGACGCGAGGCACCATCAAAATCTTGAACATCGCATCAACTAAGTTGGAGTTTCTGGAACCGTTGGCGATATTCATACTGAATACACTGTGTACACCAACACTCACAATTACACTGTCGGACGCGCGTTTCGATAACCAAGTTATCGTCTTCAGAGACTGAAGGTAAACTGAGTTCTCTGGACAGTGTAATTGTGAGTGTTGGTGTAAACAGTGTGTTCATCGATTGAGGATGGTGAAATAATACATGACGGTGGTTTCCGCGGGGTGTATAGGCTCGCAGAAGACATGACTGAGTGGGTTTTAGTGCACACGAGCAGCATACTTCTGCCAGTACTGACTGGCAGTGTGAACTGGTAGAGCTGTACCCTCCAGGGAAGGCTACATCTACTCCAAAATCGAATATAGATCAAACATCTCCTCAAAGAAATCTTGTTTTGCCAGATTATTGTCGGAAACTGTCTATACAATATGCCGATTCAGCCCCAGTAATACCGTTTGTGTTAATATTAACTCCAGTTTCGAGGACATAAACTCTTTGTCAAAAACATCCTTTTGATCTCTACTAGACCATCTCTTTCCTTAAAGCCCAAGTCCATATCATGGGCTGTTGGCCGCTGGTTTTCTGCAGTCTTTCAGTGACCTGGTGAATCTGTTTACCAACGAAATGGCTGATGGTAGAACGCAGCTGTATCCGCTGTATCCGTCACCCGCATTATCCAAAGAAACGTTTGTTTGTCCGGCATTTCTTTCCTCACTACTCTTCTTTTTTTTCTTATTCTATCGCAGTTCATATCACTCTACCAACCACCATTACTGTAGACTTGCTTATGTCAGGGCCAAACCTAATAAATCCCTTCTCGAAATGTCCTCATCGAAATCAAATCAACCCACGAACCAATGTCTTTCTGTCCATCAATTTTAACTTTTGATTGTGAACCTCGTATGAAAATACCACTTGAAAAAGTGTACGAGTTGTATAATACAGGGTGTTCCGAGATTTGATGAAAATATATGCTATGACATAAAACCCCGTTTGTCAGTTATAGTATTTTAGAGTTGCGATATCAAATCGGTTTTTTTGGCATGTATAACGATCTAAAAATCTACGTATATCCTAAACCACAAATTTCATCGAGTTTAACTAAAAGTATCGATTGAAAATCGGTAAAAGTTAGGGATTGTTAACCATTGGGCACGAGCCGCCCCTGGTCTCCGGATAGTTATCTAGAATTATGTATTCCGACAAACGCTACATGGACATACGTATAAATCCATTGAAAGTTCGTAATGTTCGATTGTATAATTTAGAAAATACAGGGTGTTTCAAAAAAAAGGTGACCCCGTCTCTGGGATAGATAAAAAACTGAAAAATTCTTGTGATTTGGACAGAAAAAACTCCATCCGTATTCTAGATAAATATTTTCCAATTTTTCGAATGTCTATAGGGGTCGTACGAATTTTTTTGTACCGGTACACCCGTATACAATCCCGTTAATTTTACGATGAACGAAATTTTTTTACAGTGTATTCAAAAACGATTTTACGATCGGCGTATTTTGTCGTCGGATGAGTTTTCCATATTTGACGTGAAAATAGAACGTACGACCGCAAAATAAATTTGATTCGTTGCGGTACGTCCTGATCCTGATCAAAGTAAAAATATATTCGAATTTTGTGTTATTAATGTTATGAATATCTCAATTAAATTAAATTTAATAAATCGGACTATACGTTCATATATACCTCTATATATTGTCATTCGAATCGTGGAGCATGGAGTCAACCGCGGACGTTAATTAAAATTTTAAAGTGGTTAATTCCCGGAAATTATTCATGTTTTAGAATTTAGTGTCATGTCGGTCGCATAACATAAATTTTATTGGAAAAAAAAACCGAAATTATTCGATTATTCGAGTTATTGTTTATCGATAGGTATAAAATCGAAATAATTCACTCGTATCGTTAGAACATTTGCGATATCGATTATGTTCATGGGAAAAGTCGTGTGTGATAAATTGTACGAAGAAAAAATATAGTTTAGTAAACTAACGAAAGCGATTTCAAAGCACAACAAACAAAAATAAACATTCAAAAATAAGGCGCCTCGCGAAGTAGGTCTCAGACCCAGCCTGACCTAGAGATGGCGGTAGTTGTTTTATAAATACCAAATATCAAATCTATACAGTTTGAAGACGCCATGTTGTTTAGTATTTGTTTGGTAGCCATTAATAGAGAACGTTTTCAGTGGATTAGTCATTGTTTTGTGATACATACTTTCATTTGAAAGGGTTTAGTCCAACCAATATAAAAACTGAACTAGATTCTAGTTTAAGTGAGACTGCTACTTCGTTATCAACAGTGAAATATTGTGTAGCAAAGTTTAGACGAGACCGTACGACCTGCGAAGACCAGCAACGCAGTGAAGTGCACCAAACGGTGCTGGTTGATCGTCCACTGACTAGCAGACATAGTAGGCATTCAAAAAGTGCATGAAACTGAAAATTTGGACATGAGGAAGCTGTGGGCAAGATGGTTGCCGCGTTTGCTAACAATGGAACAAAAACAGCGTCTTGAAGATGATTCCATCAAGTGTTTGGTGATGCTCCACAGAAATTAAGTCGATTTTTCGCGACGTTTCATATTCATAACTTCACATACCAAAAAAAAAACAATCAAAATAATGGACTGGAAAAGGAGAATCGGTTCCGAAGAATTTCCATGTGCAGACAAGGTCATGGTGTTGGTTTTTGGAATGCGCGTGGGATAATTTCCATTGAGTATCTTTAAAAAGGAAAAAGTGTCAAACGCAGAATATTATGCAAGGTTTGAGCGAAGAAATCAAGCAAAAACGGCCGCATTTGACTAAGAAGAGAGTGAAATTTCATCAAAACAATGCACCAGCTCACCTACACGTTATTGCAATGAACAAAATTAATTAATTAAAGTTTGATTGTCTACATCATGCACCTTATTCGCCAGATTTAGCCACCTCGGATCATTTTCTGTTTCCGAACTTGAAAAAATGATTCGGTGATCGAAGATTTTCCAACAATGAAGACGTGATTTAGAAGGATTTTCAAATCGACACCGATTTGACATTTTTAGTCAGTGTAGTTTCTTTTGTACTCAACGAAACCATTTTTTTTCTTCCAGTCTTGAAACTAACCATTCCGAAGCTTGTTTAGAACGATTTGAATCTTTTTCAACTCATTTTGGGAAAAGCATTTGATATACCTTCGAAATCATTATCGTTTTGTGATGAACTTTGTCTTTTGATGTCTTGTTTTAAAAGTTTTAAGGTTTCGATAAACTTACCGCTTACCTGTACTAAGGTACAACACTACATAGTGGAAAGAAAAACATACCACAATAAGATAATGAATTTTACAATACAACAAATAGCTTTATGACAAAAGTATTTGTTTACCCCACGGTGGCCATATTTAAATAGACATATGCTGTTTTTGACAATTCATTAGATTGCTCAATTGACACGAGTCAATATGTTAGCTGCTTTCCATTAACATCCAAGTGAACTGAGGCATCAAATTATGTAAAAATCCTCAATAACCACATGAAATTGGTGATCCAACAGAAGTTTCGATTTTGTTTACCCCACGGTGGCCATATTTAAATAGACATCAGCTGTTTTTGACAATTCATTAGATTGCTCAATTGACACGAGTCAATATGTTAGCTGCTTTCCATTAACATTCAAGTGAACTGAGGCATCAAATTATGTAAATATCCTCAATAACCACAAGAAAATTCTTCTCCATTATCGCTGGTGATCCAACAGATCCAACAGCGAAAGAAACGACAAACTTCGCTCGCAGTGAAGCCATTAAATAAGTATCAGATATCATTCCAATAGAAATGAATCGATATGATTGAAAGCAAGTGTTTTTCCTTAAAAATTACTTTGACTCATCTGTAAAACTTAACAACAAAGGATTTTCTGGCCCACCAAGAAACTTTACCACTGGAACAGCACGTTCTAATAGATTCATCTTTCCGTTTGAAAGCATCGCAAGAGTCTTCTTCTTTTTATTCTTCTTCTTCCTCGTCGTACGTTAAGACTTAGTGTTTGCATCAATGGTTTGCCTAGCTGCAGCTGGGTAGAAGAAGACCAACTTTCATACCATCTTGTAGGTGGTCGGGATGTATTCCAGTAGCCTTTGTAAGTTATCTTCTTCTTCTAAGATGACCACTGCGTCATCAGCATAACACACCATTTTTCATTTCTTTGTTTCCTAGCCAGTATCATTTTTTAGCTTGCTTTACCTCGCTTTTGATATATGTGTAATGATCGGCGTTCAGGTCTTGCCTGCGATTGCTCTGGCGTTTCTATCGCTCTTCTAGCTGCCTGCAGCGTAGATTGTCTTCCTGAACGAACTCGTACCTGAAGAGGAATTCCAGCTGCTCTCGAAACACTGTGTCGCTCTGCTTGGTGTTGTTTTCTCCTATCTGCGTGACCCGGATGGCGGATGTGATGGCTTTAACCTCACTTTTAATCCGAGTTGATAAAATTTGCTAAAGCACAAAGTCTCAAGCTTGGATGGGTAAAAACTCAGTTAGGTCTCGTTTGGAAGACTGAAATGGATGTTGTTGTTGATATAAATGGAAAAGCAAATAACGTTTTTATCGAAAAATTATTCTGACGCGAATTGTACTTTCAGCAAATGATATTTTATACAAAAGTCGTTCTTTTTATAGACATATGTTTTTTACCGTTTCTATACAGATTTTTTTAATAAATACTGTATATCCGATGAATAAATTATGGACTAAATTGTGCCTTATTGTTAGGTTTGTTTAGGCGTTCGATTGTATTTACACCCCGGAGGAAAATAGATTTTTTTCAATAGGTATAATTTTCTGCACGCAATGTGATTCGTAGTGTAGTGGTTGAATTTAAAAAAAAATACAGAAACAGTAGGAAATTTAATAAACCTCTATACACAGTGGGAAAATGAAAATTTAATATAAATACATAAACGTCATAATTGTCATTGTCAGATGTCAGTTTCGTTCCAGCAGACTACTTGATCATGCGCGATATGAAAATTGGGTTACGGGTTCGAGAAATTGAACTTGTTCAGTACAAGTTCCAAACTGTTTTGATTAATTTTTGAGTCATATAGATCTCAATACATATTTTGCATCCTGTATCGAGCTTTATACAAGATACTAGGTGTGCTTGCGGCAAAGATTAGCAGCTGTCTGTAGCCAAACCAGTGTAGCCGTGGCCTACGTTTTTTGTCAAATTTCACATTAAACATGGAAAATCTGCAACTGAAACTTATAATTTATTGAAACAAGTGAATGGCAATGAAGGTTTGTCGTGTCCACGTGTTTCTGAGTGGTTTAAGCGTGTTCAAAATGGCCGAGAAGATGTTAAAGAGTGACGAATCTTAGTTTTTTACTTATGATCCATGCACTGGAAGAGTCCAACTTCGTCGAGAGCCGGAACTTAGCTCAAAGAAACTCAACTCAAGGAAATGATGGTTGTTTTTCTCGATATTCATGATTTTATATACATTTACTGGATTCATGAAGGTGAAACTGTCAATCAATATTATTATTTTCACGTTCTTACTGAACTCCATGAAAGAGGAAGTAAAACCGATGGCTTCTTCATCAGGACAATGCGCCAACTCCTTCCGCACTGTCTGTCAAGAGATTTCTAACCAAATACCATATCCCAGTGTTAAACCAACCCTTATATTCGCCAGATCTTGCACCGTGCGACTTCTACCTCTTTCCTAAATTCAAATCTGTATTAAAAGAAACACGTATCCTGAAGAAACTGACAGAAAAAGACTGTTTCGAAGTAAAGAAAGAAAGGAGAGGTATATATTGGAGGTGATAATAAAGAAATATACGTTTTTTTTAAATCTCAGATCGCTACTCGGGCAGAAGAGAGCGCTGTAGGCGGCCGCGAAGCTCTCGCACTACACACTCCGCCATTGTTGACACTCAAGCGTCAGTCGGCGTTGTGCTACAGCCACGTAAACATGTCAGCCATTACTGATGCTCCCGATCCATCGGAGAATGAGTCGTGTATATGGGGAAAACCTTATGAGTGATGTTGTTGCGCGATTTTTTTGCCTGCAGATTTTTTGATAGAGACTTTTGACGGCGAGCGTGCGATTTTTTTGCTTACGAGTGTATATCACGTGATAGTTTTCTTGGGATGTATAAAAAGTTGAAAAAAGAGTAACTTTTTGTTGAAAAATCGATAGAAAAATTCTTATTTGCTATCTTTAGATTGTACGGGTTGTCCATGTAAAAGTTACGGTCACGGGCCGCCCCTTATCGTCAAATAGTAGTACTGATTATGCAACTTTAAAAGCCTTTAACTCAAAAACGAAGGGTCTGTGGTTCATTAGTCATTTCTATTCTATCACCAGGTCCAAGCAACTTTTCAAAATTGTTAAAAACACGTCTCCAAACAACCCCAAAGAAATATACAATGACACTTGGTATCATCAAATAAAACTTTCCCAAGAATGGCGACACCGAAGGGCTAAATGCAATATAAAGGGACGTTGTCTCGTTGTATAGAGGCAGAACACACTAGGTGTTGCGGCATGAGTTAATTAGGACAAATCATTAACAGATGTCGGGCCATCAGGAAACGGAAAATTCTACAAATAATTTAGTATTAATGGCGCGGCACGGGGACGTTGGAAGGGAGGAAATGATGCATGGAGGGCTTAATAACTTCCGTAAATAGGATGATAATGTTAGTTATGGAAAATGACGTTGTCTCAATGGAATTGATGCCAGTAATTGACGGATAATCAGGTTGGAAGGGACACGTGATTAATATACATTTATGACAGATGAATTATTAGAAACGAAAAAATATTTACAATTATTTTAGTTACATACAACAAAGAAAACAAATATTTTAGAGAAAAATATATTTATTTTTCTCCTATTAGCTCCATACACTTTTCCCACCGATGTTCAATAAGTTCGATACTCTTTTTATAAAAAGAATCGTCAAGCTCCTCAAAATAGGCATTAACTGTCGCCATTGTTGGAAAATCTTCGGCCGCCGAGCTAATAATCTGTGGGGGCTAAATCTGGCTAATAGAGTACTTGAGGTATCAATTCAAACTTTGATTCATTCATTTTAGCCACTGCAACAACGGATGTTTGAGCTGGTGCAAACAACACTTTCTTCTTAGCCAAATGCGATCATTTTTGCTTGATTTTGTCCCTCTCCGTTGATAATTTTTCCTTTTTCAAGACAGTCAATGAAAATTATACCACGCGCATCCCAAAAAACCAACGCCATGACCTTCCCTGCAGATGGAACGGTCTTTGACTTCTTTGGAGCTGGTTCTCCCTTTTCGGTCCATTGTTTTCATTGTTTTTTTGTCCAAATTCTCAGTTATATGCCTCCAAAGATTCGCGGAAGCATTTTGTTCTCAAAGTTCGTAGTCTTTCGGATAAAGATTAGGCGCCAACGGTCTAACGAGTGTCTGAGAGAACATTAGCAGCTTGAATAGGTTTTGTTTGTTTCGGTGATTATAAAGTTGGTTGCCGCTAGGAAACGGCCCGCATCTTCAGTCTGTTAATGGAGTCGAATGCTTTGCGGAAATCCAGAAAGATATTATATGTTTCTATCTAAATCCAGTGCGTCGTTGAATTAAAATTTTCATTAATTGATCGGTACGTTTTTCTTATTATAATAAAATCGTTTTCTTAAATTTCAATAAAACAATCGAACCGATTCAAGTGAATGCGTATCACGAAATTTCGATCGGCTCTGGAGCACTCTTGCATCGAGAGAAGATAATGAGCTTCGGTCAAGCACCAGGGCCAGTTCTGCACTAGTTCTATCGATGCAAATGGGGTAATTACTTACAGAATAATGAGCCAGTAATTGCAGCAATAGCAGATTTGTAAATTGCTAATCTGACGCATTTGTCAGTGATTGGTTTCTATATGCGTGTCTGTGTGTGTGTGTGTGTGTGTGTGTGTGCAACTGAAATTCTCCCGTATTTCAGTTACATTTCAAATGTAATCCTAAAATAAGAACAATCGGGAAACGTTACGGGTTCGTTTCCATACAACAATCGAAATATTTCGTTTCCAAATTTAGATAAAATACTATAAAAGAAGTTTGACACCAATGTTTCACGTCATCTGTCAAAATTTCACATAAATCTGACAGATAGATTTTTTGTTGTTATTGTAGCATTCTTTTTTCGTGGAAAAACAAAGAAAACTAGAAAAAGTTACGTAAATATTATTTTGTGAGTGCTAAGTCCCTTGAAAAGCTTTGTAGTTGGTTCTTCGTTTTTAAAAGGGCCATATGAATACTATAAAAGAAGTTTGACTTCAACGTTCCACGTCATCTGTCAAAATTTCACATAAAACTGACAGATAGATTAGTTTTAATACTCATATAAAGAAAACTGTTTTTGTTGTTATTGTAGCATTATTTTTACGTGGAAAAACAAAGAAAACTAGAAAAAGTTACGTAAATATTATCTTGTGAATGCTAAGTCCCTTGAAAAGCTTTGTAGTTGCTTCCTCGTTTTAAAAGGGCCATATGAATACTATAAAAGAAGTTTGACATCAACGTTCCACGTCATCTATCAAAATTTCACATAAATATGACAGATAGATTAGTTTTAATACTCAATTAAAGAAAACTGTTTTTGTTGTTATTGTAGCATTCTTTTTACGTGGAAAAACAATTTAAAAAATCTAGAAAAAGTTACGTAAATATTATCTTGTGAATGCTAAGTCCCTTGAAAAGCTTTGTGGTTGGTTCTTCGTTTTAAAAGGGCCATATGAATACTATAAAAGAAGTTTGACATCAACGTTCCACGTCATCTATCAAAATTTCACATAAATATGACAGATAGATTAGTTTTAATACTCATATAAAGAAAACTGTTTTTGTTGTTATTGTAGCATTATTTTTACGTGGAAAAACAAAGAAAACTAGAAAAAGTTACGTAAATATTATCTTGTGAATGCTAAGTCCCTTGAAAAGCTTTGTAGTTGCTTCCTCGTTTTAAAAGGGCCATATGAATACTATAAAAGAAGTTTGACATCAACGTTCCACGTCATCTATCAAAATTTCACATAAATATGACAGATAGATTAGTTTTAATACTCATATAAAGAAAACTGTTTTTGTTGTTATTGTAGCATTATTTTTACGTGGAAAAACAAAGAAAACTAGAAAAAGTTACGTAAATATTATCTTGTGAATGCTAAGTCCCTTGAAAAGCTTTGTGGTTGGTTCTTCGTTTTAAAAGGGCCATATGAATACTATAAAAGAAGTTTGACATCAACGTCCCACGTCATCTGTCAAAATTTCACATAAATCTGACAGATAGATTAGTTATAATACTTAGATAAAGAAAACTGTTTTTGTTGTTATTGTAGCATTCTTTTTACGTGGAAAAACAATTTAAAAAATCTAGAAAAAGTTACGTAAATATTATCCTGAAGTTGATACGTCCCATGAAGAGCTTAAAAATACCCATATGAACATGGATGATGTCGGACGTCCGAGACCATCATTTACTTTATGTATTTCAAAAATACTTACTAAATTATATGCCTTTCTGAATTTAATAGAATGTTTAGATCTTTAAACGCAATCAAAGTGAATTTTCTATTGATACGTCATAATAGAAGAAACTGGGATACACCATTAAACTCCAGAAAGAAAAAGACAGCTGAAACGATGAAATTCAACCAAGGAATGTGATCCAATGAAAACGACAACCGGCCAGACAACGGCTATGTTTCGATATTCTAAAGGTGTCGTTTTTGTTAATTATTTAGAAGAAAGCAAAACAATGCTGATTTGCCGAAACCTGTTTATATCGAAAAATATGGGGTTTTAATCTTTTTCTCCAATATTGCGATGTTTGTCTTATCTAAATAGAATCATACCAGGAGTATCTAACGAAAATTTTGGAAAAGTATTATTTATTTTTCAACGTGATCCCTTTTTAGCTCCATCCACTAATTCGTAATTTTGGCCATTGCAATAATAGTTCAGTCATTTTAGGTAAATTTAGGCAAGAATATCGGAAAATCGAGATACCCAGCTATAAAGTCGTTTAAACTTGTTCATGTGACATCCTAAACCTCCTTTTAAAACTCATATATAATTCGATGTGAGCAACTTTAAAAATCGGGGGTCAAAAGTCAAAAAATTCGATTTTTTGCAAATAACTCGTTTCCTATGGATTTTACGGTATTTGTATTTATTATCAATATTGTAGAGCGTTAAATTCTCCACCACTTTTATTTCAAAAATTTTTTCATATGGTGAATCGTTTCTGAGATAGAGGACTGAGCACGCGCGGTTAGAACCCCATTTGAAATCAACTTGTAGTCCCGATCTCTTATAAAGTTAATACATTATTGCTAACTATATAAATATAAATAATTATCATTTTTTATCAACAATTACATTATATTTAGATATTTTTTGCTTAATTATTTATTTCCAATCAAGTATCAATTCATTTAATAGCATTTACCTTAAATGACTGGACTATAACGGATGTGTGAGCTGTTGAAACAACATTTTCTTCGTAGCGGCCGTTTTTGCTTGATTTCTTCGCTCGAACGTTGCAATGAGTTCGCATATTACTCGTGTTTGAATAGTTTTCCTGCCTGTTGATGGAATGGTCTTTGCTTTCTTCGGAGCTGGTTCTTGGACCCATGTTTCATACTTGGTTGTGAAACGGCGCAAAAATTCGGTGAAACATTGCCAAACACTCGACGGAAACACCTTGCGCAAAGCTTCCTAATGTCCAAATTTTAAGTAAATATGCGTTGTACCGAACTTTCCGAAATGCTCATTATGTTTGTTAGCTCGCAACTACCGCCATCTCTAGGTCAGGCCGTGTACTTCTGGAACCATTTGAAATGTGCTGGATTGTGTGCATAGAATCAAAAATTTAAAATATGTTTTGATCGCGAAAGAAATGAATTGAGGCGTTATTTTTTCCAAAAAAATGGTATTATCTTTTATTAAAAAATCAAGAAGTTATTGATGAAAATGAATTTGGAATAACGACTGACGTTTCTTGATTGACAGCACAAAACTCTACCCTATAAAGTATTCTATTTTATATAAATATAGTGGGGAAATATACTGGGATGTGTATGGTCATAGTTCTTCTTCTTTTCCTCGCTAAACAATACGGATCCTCGAAAGAAAAGTTTGTTAAATCTCTAGATAAACCCAGAACACCAATTATGGAAAAAATTGAGTTAGAACTGATGTCTTGGTCAGCTCTGTAAAACACAAGTTAGAAATTAGATCGAATTTGTAGTAGATCTTCAGTTATGAATAAAAAATATGGCATGCAATCCACTTCCATAGTCGCCTGGATAGGTTTCCGGAAAATTTTTGGGTATTTTCGGATGCGAATATGATGTGTTTGACTATTTTTCACCATTTTCCAAAATCTATAGATCATAAAACGAAGGAATTTCCAGCTTAGAAATAAAAAACAGACAAAAAAATCGAAGATAAACTAGAGATGGAGCTATAAAGAAGTTATCGACAAGATCTGCGAATATGTGTCATCGTTTGATGGGATTTTAAGGGTAATATACTCTGTAGAATGGTCCGTAATGTATTCTAGAAGGTCTGCCGGAATTTTGTCGTTCAGTATTTGGAGAATTTACCGATATATGATGAGTTTTGTAAAGCTAACACTTGTTTTAGCCAGTACGCGGGTTAATAATATATTAGACTACTAATTGAACCAATTGATGTTTTATAGATTTGTAATTTGTGTCGTACGTGTTTCCTGTTAACAAATTACCCGGCAAATATAGATAAATTATCCAAATTGGTGATTTATGGTTATACAAATTATTTCGAATGAATTTGGATGTTATTGTTTTGATTTCGAGCTACTAAACATTTTTTACTTTTTTTACTTTTAAAAATCTAACAGAAAAAAACGTTGGGTTAGTCGATTTGACTACTATTTTGAATCACAACAGCCGAAACAATAAGTTTACGTGAAAAATGTATATATACGGGCCGTTTCCGGCCCCTGGGCCGTATCGATAAGGCCCGCCATCGCATAGAAAGAAGAATCGTGTTTTTTAGAGTTTTTAGACTTCATTCGATTCCTCTACGGATGTTTTAAATACTCGTATTCTCAAATCTGCGGATGTTTATAAGTAATTTCAAGGGCAAGCGCGTGTCTAGACAAGCCATCTCTTAGCAACAAGCGGAAATATCCTATTATTTTTGTCGAGAATTATAGAATCTTCCACACGCTTCGAGTCTAGACTAGAACGTTCCTTAACCATATAAAAAGAGTGCGTCGGCGCGACGTGAGTCAGTTGAGTCGAGTAATCGAAGCATTGCGGCTGGAGAAGGATTTTGACAGGAGTATGACACAATGTTTCTTTATTTTAGGTCTCGTAAGTTTTAAAATTAGGAGGATAAACATATCAGATCTAAGAAATAAGAAATTTAACCTTTTTTTAGTTTATGGGCAAAAGTTCTAGTTGTGTCTCTAAATATAATTGCCCACAATTACACTCGTTAGCAAAAAAATCGACTCAAGCGACATCCTTACAAAAACTAACCGCGGAATTGCGTTTTTCTTAGTGAAATCTCAAATCTAATGCTATTAGTTTCAAATTTATATAAAATTTACTCCCCTTTTTATACTTGTTTAAAATACTGAGCCTTACAAAAGTTTATCTACCTCTCCCACTACCAATCGTCGATTTTCTGCGGTTTTCCTGTAGCCTGGTGAACCGACCAAATAGTCAACAGTTGCAACTGTATCCGCCCAGTAATTACCCAATGTCCTGTTAAATAATGAGGAAAAAAATGAAAAACGTCAAAAAAACACTCATAAAACCACCCCTAAACACCAAACACCACAGCTCTGCAGAGGATCAACTCCTATATCAGGGCCAATTCCAACGAATCCTCTTAGTTAGTCGACTGACTCTACATAAAGCTAGACGTAGCCAATGAACTAACCAAAAGATTGGTAAATTATATGAAGATGCGGTTCCGAAAGAAAACGTTGCACGTCCGAGATAGGTGACCGATTCATGGAGTGGCTAGACACTCAGAAGAAGATTTAAGGCAGTTAACCTTGAGCCAAAAAGGCCAGCTACTGGATCCAAATTAACCCCAATTCATCGAGCAGTTTGCCTGCTTGGTATCTATATAAGAGGACAAGTATACGGAAGACCTGGAGAAAGATTCGCGTAAAAGAAAACGAATTAGTTCCTGGATGATTTGGGCGGGCATCATTTCATTCCCTAAGCCAGTATCATCAACGAAAACTTGATCCTAATGCAGGGCAATGCCCGTCCATACGGCATTCATGCTAGAAATACCAAGTTTGGCTATTAAATGATGAAACTGGTTACGAAAAAGGGTTTTATTATAAAAATTATTATGCAATCGAATGTTCCTCTTCAAAATACACCTCTCCCTTACCTTTAGAAATATTTGGAGCCAATTTGGCATAAAGAGTTTGCTTTAAATAATCTAGAATTTTATTTTATACAGTCGACACATCACTACAAAAAATGGGGCTCGCGATGAAAAGTCTTTGGACAAAAGTAAAGCTCGGCTTGTTTTCACAATGGATCTTCAATCTTCTTTGTCCAATGTTGTCCAAAAAATGGTGGTTCGTAACTGTACCTTGTATAATGTTAAAACAAATCACGCATATCGCTTTTTTTGGCACGAAGTTGGTGGAAAAGTGTCTTCAGA
Source organism: Diorhabda sublineata (assembly GCF_026230105.1). Lineage (NCBI taxonomy): Eukaryota > Metazoa > Arthropoda > Insecta > Coleoptera > Chrysomelidae > Diorhabda > Diorhabda sublineata. The sequence goes on along the minus strand of NC_079474.1, from coordinate 3,588,270 downwards.
TGAATTTGCAACAATTTTGTACAATTTCATCGAATCCAATACATCTGAAAGGGAAGAAATTATTTTGTGTAGTGGTGGATGCGTCGCGGAAAACAAAAACTTAACTCCTTTTGGTTGCAATTTCCAAAAATCTGTAAAATCTTCTGAAGAATTTTGTGCTTTCGAAGACGATTTGTTAGCAACGTACCATGATTTTGCGTTTCAACAAGTTCTAATTGAATATTGGCAGGATAAGTGACTATTTAAGCCAAACTTATTACGAAAGGATTTATAAAAATTTGCACATTTTGTTTTTTACCCTCGAAATCTTGAAATCTCCTCTCAAATGAGGTAAAGCCCCTTTCTGCTCTAAAAATTGCGACACCTGTTTTTGCAAGTTGAAGAAATGTTTCAACATGCTTCCCCTCGAAAGCCATTGCACAGCACAATACAGTTGCAACTCTCCATATTCTCTGATTTCTTCTTCAATTGACGTCTGTTAAAAGCTTTTGCACTTATGTAATTTATGTACTGTTAAACCACACTTGCGCGGGCTATTTAAAATTCCTTCCAGGACGCGGGCCACACCGAGGCCCGCGGGCCTGGAGTTGAGCAGTTTGGGTCTAAGGAAACATGAAAAAGCGATTTATCAATTTCAATATATCGAAATTAGAATCAAATCCTTATAAATCACAAATTAATAAAATTTGGGTGATTTATAAGTCTGCGAGATGCGTTTTCTAATCTATCCTACGAGTTTATTAATTTTCGTTTACCGATATTTTCACAATTCTTTTCGAGCTGTTTTGTCATTCATCCTCAAGTTAACGTTATATATACATATATTGTTAATAATATTTATTTCCTGAGATAACGAAATTGTGATTATCCGCAATTAATAGACCATTGTAAACAAACTTAGGTTAACGGTCTTTGAATAACTTTTCGCACGAATCAATTGAAAAAAAAACAACTGTTTACTCAGTTATTCAAAACGAATAACGGTACATCTGCAATTCTTCATCTTCTTAATATTTTTTCCATTTAAAATGAATCGATTTGAATCACATAATATACCGGATGTCCAGATGATTATGAACAATAATTTGTTTGTTTTCATTTGTTTTTTGTATTCCATGGGTATTTCAAGACGAGCCAAAACTATAAAAGTTTTTTCGCGTTCGAAACACTTCGAAGCATGTTCCTTCGGAATTACTCGACATAGAGCAATGTAGATCGGTCCATTCTGTATGGTACACCGGCATTTGTTTGCAAGAAGTGTTCGAAAAAACCAATCGCAGAAGACCAAGACGACAATACGACAAACATCGATTTGTTGGTTCATCCGTAACGTGACCAGACGTCCCGTTTTGTACGGGACTGTCCCTTTTTATAGTTACGTATCCCGGTGTCCCCGAAATGAACTCTCGGACGCCGAATTGTCCCGTTTTTTGACACCGCGCGAAAATTTGAGTAGTCGAATCGGCTGGACGCGAGCGGTGTGCGAATAGAGCGAGCTCGCGTCGTCGCTCGACGCGACGATTGCCGAGAGTGGCGAAGACGTCACCGCCGAGGGTTGCCACTGTTTTTTATTAACAAGCTTCTTGATATTTGGCTGCAACTGTGACAAAACACTCCTCAAGTCCAGATTCACAAAGGTACGTTGAAGAAAACTGGACTAGCAGCTTTAAAGATTCCAAACAAAGTTGAGATTATGTCAACCAAAAATCTTAAATGCCCATATTTGGAAACTCTGATTTCGCTTGGGAATCGCATTGAAGGTCGATTGACTGTTCCTGCATATCCCCAGGAAGTGTGTCAACTTTGACTTTGGAGGGGTCTCTCACAAACTTAAATATCCATCTCTTTCAGAACTAATGTCCGGAAAGTAGTCTCCGATTTCGTTTCTAAATCATACCAAATGACCTGAAATAAGCTCTTTCATTTTATTTATTCCTTCTTTTCATCGAAGAGGTCATTTAGAAGTTTGGCTCTGTATCCTGAAGTCGACGTTGCCAAAGACAAATCTTTTTAGTGGAGGCCTTGACTGCGTCATACGTTTTTCTGACATTGGAGCTTTTGGTTCAAAAAGTTAAGGGATTCAAAGAAATCTGATAAATATGCCCAAAAAAAACAAAATTGTCATCTGTAAACTTGGAGTACAATCCTTTGCTTGATTATAACATAAGCATGCTACCTTTTGACAGCCACCGAACCTCAGTGTGAAACAAAAGAGTTTCTTGGTAACTGTTAAATTCTTGACACAAAGCCCTAAAAAGTATGGTATTCAAAGTACTGGATTCTACATGGTTCACAACTTTAATCGTTGTGTTAAATGCAGAATTCGGTGTTTCTGGATATCCGAGAATGTATGTTTAAATTGGCAACTGGATCCATTCCTGCACTTTCCGATCAAATAGAAATAACACCAAGTACTGATGTATCCTGGAATATTACCTCTCCCATATTTCTGGAGACTCGCCAATCCGTTACTTGCTATCTTACATTCCCGTATATCATTCCAGATGTATTGATCTTGAAACTCATTCTTGATTACCAGGTAAAAGATGTACCACGAATCCTGTTTGATTATCAGCGTCCTGTCGGGGATTGGGATCTGTTCTTCGAGTTTTTCTAACCTAACCAAACTTCTTCCGGAAGAAGGTTGATCGTGCTTTCTTCCACAAAAGTTGTATCTCAAGATTGGGGATCATGGAAATTTCCAGCGTTGGAGCTGTTCATCAAGGATTCTCTTTAAAAGACCCTCTTCAAGAACGAGGGATTCCCACCGAGCCCAATATGCTGGCAAAAATCTTGACACTTCTTGCCAGGTAGGTTGCTGCCAATATTGGCCGAAATATCATTCTTCAGAATTGAAATCTCCTGTGAATGATAAAATGAAAACCTATAATCTTGGGATACTTTTTCTTGGCCAACTCAACAAATACTGATCGGCATCCTGTCATAGCTTGAGCCCCATCAGTGCCTATTCCAATAACTTTCTCTCATGGAAGTTGCAGAAAATATATCAATAGCCTTGGTGGTTGTTTCCAGTGATTTTGAAAACGATATTTCCTCAATAAATCTGCAGTAAAACTGGGCATGTTTTGAAATATCAGTCGTTTCATCACATACCTGAGATTTCAAGTCGAGGGACATTGGAATTTTTGATATTTTACGACAGCTGTCTTTTCCGAGTAAATCACTACAAGCAGTAATCAAACAAGCGAAATTTTTCTATTTTAAGGTAAAGCTGGCTACAAAAAACAGGGTCGATAAGGTGCGCGCCATTTCAGCTTGTAAACTGGCCACCCCAACTTAGTACATCACCAAACGCCACTTCTTAAGGTCAGCACAGGTCGGATATGAAACTGCCAGCCGGTTTTCCCGAACGAAAAAATTGGCTGAAAAACCTCATAACGTGCGCGCGTGAAACCTTTGGTAACGTGGGGTTTAAACCTCAAATAAGAGCGGTGTAATAGCGCAAGAGGTTTCGCAGGTCGGAAAACCCTCGTAAGAAGTTATCTAAAGTGCCGGAAAACTCATAAAGTGTGCGCGCGAAACTTATCTACTAGGTTTTTGGGGTCTCGACTAAGAACAGTGTTATAGAAGTTTTGCTTATTGGAAAATTATTTTTGACGTCTCCATTCGAAATATCTGTTTGAGCTACCCGAAATTGAAAAAAAATCATCAGGATACGATGAAAACTCGCTGAAATATAATCATTTTTCATCGCGCGCTTGATTTTATAGCACCTACTCTAGCCGCCGCCAACGACGCAAAAAACGGGTTTCTAATTTTTCTTAATTCATTTACTGCGCCAATTATCAATTGATTTTGACCAAATTTTTCTTAAAACTTCTCGGAATAGTTATACTTTTTGATAAAGTTGCTCAGTATTGAGTAACAGCTCGTGGTGCTTCAAGAAACTGCTCCAAAAAGCAGTTTGAGACCCCAAAAACCTAATAAAAAAGTTTCACGCGTTTTTCGATCACTTTTTACGGCCTGCAAAACCTCCAAAGCTCAGGAGGAACGGAAAAACTTCGATTTACCGAGGAAAAAAATTTGAGTGGGGTAGTTATAGGCTTACTTGAGAAAAAAGGTCGTTCTGAGAAAAACAATGCTTCTCGGAACGCTCTGTTCAGGTTAAACGCTTCATATTTTTCCGAGTGGGATTCCGTTGTAGAGGTTTTACTACAAAAACTTCCAAAAACTACAGGTGCGGTGTAAACTAGGAAATTCGATATATGAAGGTCTTCTAAACCAATCCTTCGATATGTGGAGGTAAAAATAACATAGGAAAGATAGACAGATTCAAGGGGAATAAAAAAAAACAACAAGGAATTCGCTATATCGAGGTTCGACTTTATATTTTTTAATTTGTAACTTCCTATTTCTGAATAAATAACCGTAGAAAGTATTTTTTTTTTCATTGACTACCTGTTAATTAACCTAAACACACCAATTTTGAGTCAAAATATAAATGGTCACGTTAGTCATCCGCAGTACAGTCCTTGTTCGACACCTTCTGATCCCCGCACAAAAATAAAACGTTTTTCTACACCCCAAAAAGCGTTTGATGCGGTCAAATCACATATTTTGGAGGTACCTCAATCAATTGGTATACAAAAGTGTATTGAATATTTTGAAATACAATAAAGTCGTATATTTAGTTGTAAATATTTGTTTTGCTCAGTCCAAAGAGAAGTTTTTTGTTTCTTCAACTCCCGTACACATTAAACTGTAACTTATGAAAAACTTGATGAAGGCGCTAAACGAAAATAGTGATCCGTTCCGGTATTTTCAAAAAATAAGCAAAGAAAATTAGAAGAGGCCCACAGATCCGATCCGATTACAAAATATCGTCAGTTCCAAATCTTCTTATCTGTCGGAGTGAGAAATCTGCTTGGAAATCATACAAAAAGTTTGTTGAATCGTTTTTGCGAAACAAAAAACTGACAATCGTGAAAATGTTGTGGATAAATTATAGTTCAGGTGGAGGTATAATCTAATTTAACATTCACGTTTAAATCGAAACGTATTGCTTGTACAATTTCTGCTATCTAACAATTTTATTCAAATATGATTTGTATATAAAAAAAAAAAACATCATCAACGAATAAATGATAAAAGAAATCAAAACATACGGTAGCAACGAGGTAGGTTAGTAAATTAGCCATAAAAGCCGCTGGTCAATCACTACTGGATTGATATTCTTCTTCTCAGTTTGTCTACTCTTTAAATCTTTCCGCAGTGGCGTTACCGATAAATTTATATCGGGAAAAAAAGGAAAAATAACTGGATATTTCAACTATATTGATCTAATTTTTAATACTGTTGAAAGACAAACAGATTTCATCCTAATTCGATAAGATTATTTGGCTGAAGTAGTTAGGTGTGGACTATAATTTGTAGATGGCGCGGTGTGAAACGTCGACATCAAGTATTGAGCGTAACATGGCGGCTCTTTTAATTTTCGTATCATTTTCACCAGTTTTTCTAATTAAAAGTTAAATAATACTTCGTGTTTTTGTTATAATAACCTCAAATACGAATGGACAACACCAAGGAGAGCCATTCTTTTTTTTCTAGATCTTTTTTCACAGTAATCGCTTCAATGTTCATTCTTCTTCTGTCAACTAGGGCCTTTTCTATTAGGGCTGGGCGGTTATCAAATAATATTATTATTATTTTTCGATTAATCGATTATTTTGCGCACCCCTAGTTTCTATCCATCGATCTGGATTTTGCAACCATAACTCACTAGTTTTTGTAGTCATTCCAGCACTAGCCTTGAACACACCATTTCGGCCGTTATTGCTATTCAAGATGATTTTTCATCTTTGGAGTCGATCTTTCCATTCCTCATGGTTGTACATCCGATACTGGGATAGCCTTCAACTTCAGATGAGTTAGAAAGTTTTTATTTGACAAAATTTCGTCAATTGAAATTTCCTGATTTTTCCCATGCCCAATTCGTTGATCAAATTCTACTTTTTCTGTGTTTTTTAAAAGGAAAAAGTGACGCTACTGTCGCGAGACAGTAAATAATCAGTGATAGAATACACGCACCGCTCCTGATCTTGATCTGTTATAATCAAAGTCCAGTTCGGATCACGAACACAAAAATCCAATTTACAAGTGTTCACAAATTACCTGCGATATCAATTTATTCGAACCTTCTAGCCTTTTTTTTTCTAACGACCAGGGCCGGTGTTGACGTCTAATCCTCTCAAACTTACGCAGCTATATAAAAGTCGAAGTATTTTAATCATGGGAATTAAGTTTTACGGATTCGGTTTCACACTTGACGGAACCAAGACAGTTTTTTTTCGGTTCTACCCGTATATACTATTTTTTTAATTGTTTTCTCGCGTATTATAGCCCAGTATAGGCCCAAACTTGCGTCAAGTTTATACAACTCTGGCCTTAGCTCGGTTTGTAAGCCTCGACCAGACCTAGTTGCCTACATAAACTTTATTCAGTTATTCAGAGTTGTGCCAAGCCTGGCTGACTATAAGATTGCCGAGATCGGGTTACCAGGTTCAGCCAGGCTTGGATGAATATGAGATGGTTGAGATAAGTTCACATAGAGTTCGACCAGGCTTGGTTGACTATAGAATGACCGGGGTTAAGTTACCAAGACTTCAACTGGGCCATTATCGGTTTGTCAAGGCCAGGTTTCCCAACGTAGGCCCAAACTAAGCCCCGTCGTTCAAGTCTGGGGGCTCCTACTTGGGTTTTCCTGAAATACTGGCTATTTATAAGGTTCCAATTTGATATTGACATACACTTAAGCTGTCATTTGTGCCAATTTGGAAGACTGACAACTCATTTAGGTCTTAATGCCAGTACCGTAGCCAAAGTGAAGAAGCGATGGGAAAAATAGCAGGAGCGTTGCTATAAAATTAGTGCCAGCAATCCAGAGTTGTGTTTGCACTTAATTTTGTGTATTGTGATCTGGATTTCGTGGTTGCAGACCACCAAATTCAAGATTTGTAGATGTTGACGAGAGTAGTAACAAATTTCCAGCTTGGATGAGATCAATCGGCTGGTGTTTCTAGAGAATTAGTGCAAGGTTAAGCTCTAAAGTTTACCTCGTGAAGCTTGTAATATAATAGGTCGAGATCTTACTTAAATCAAACCGGAAAGCAACAGAATTCGCAAACCAATACGATTTGTTTCGATGTTTTCATTCTGTAGCTCTGTTTGGTAATAACAACGGAAGTCCTCATCTTTTTACCTTGTTTGTTTCATTGTAGATCACTATGAGCATTTTTCCCAATGCCCAAGAAACACAGGAGTCTACATCAACTCAAGTTCTTCTAGGTTGATTGGTAACAAACAAAAGCCTCAAATCCTTTTTTTTCTGTCAAATTGTCCTTTTTTTGTCAACTTTCAACTGTAATTGCATCTTCTTTCATTCCTTAACACTTTCTACTTTCTACTTTTAGCATTATCCCAAGTACCATTTCCCTATAGCGAACTGACAGTTTCTGCATTTTTGAATCCTTGAGCCGGTCCTGTCGATTTTACTTTCGACTTTGGCTTTAATTATTTTTTTCATCGTACAAATAGATATTTTTATTGATGCAGATGGGTAGGATACTGGACAGGATCGGTAATGGGAACTAGAATCTTGAATTACATAGATTGTGAATGGAAATTCCACTAAAGCGTAGTAAATTTCAGATTACTAACTTTCCATGATCGATTTTTCATATCCCTAAATATTAAGGATTGTCCGCCCCTAACATTTTTTAAAAAAATTTTCCATATTTTTCATAATGTGGTATTAGAAAATTAGACCCATCGTGCCCCACTTGACGTTACCAAAGTCCGATGTCCTTGGAGAAGCCGATCAGTCGCTTTGACTTGAATCCTTTGATGTCTTTAGGCAGATTGTGGGGTTTGCCCAGGTGTTTAAACCGCGCCTGTGTGAATGCAGAGCACAGAGATAACGTAGTCTCCATTTCGTCCTTCCCCATGCACTAACGGATCATCCGTGATGCCCATGGTGACGTCTTGGATGGCAGTGACCGGCTAAAATTCCGGCCACACCAAGAATGGGTTCTGGGCCCATCGGTGGTTTCGCCGACCGACCCCAGTCTGGCGAGTGATTCCGCTTCGTCGTTACCTTTGTTGCCCGAGCCACCGAGCACCTAAACGAGCTGGATTTTGCAGCCCCGATCAACTATCAATCGATCAGCTTTTGGCCATTTTGTTTTGTGTCGATCGTAGCAGTGACTGTTATACGTAATATTTTAATAGTTAGGTGCAGCTCTCAATTTCATTTTACCGTCATCGTAAGTTTATCATTAATTTCCTTCGTTGTTAGCAGTAAAATATTGGGTAGCAAAGTTTAGACGAGACCGTACGATCTGCGAAGACCTGCATCGCAAAATCCACAAAGCAGTATTTGATCATCATCGACTGAAAGTGTGGCAGATATAGTAGGCATCCAAAAAATGCATAGTAACTGAAAATTTGGATATGAGAAAGCTGTGCGCAAGATGGGTGCCGCTTTTACTAACTATGGAACAAAAACAGCGTCTTGAAGATGATTCCATTGGGTCCAAAGAAGTCAAAGACCGTTCCATGTCCAGAAAAGGTCATGACGTCGGTTTTTTGGAATTCGCGTGGGATAATTTTCATTCACTATCTTGAAAAAGGAAAAACTATCAACGGAAAATATTATGCAAAGTTTGAGGGAAGATAACAAGCAAAAACCACCGGTTTTGACTAAGAAGAAAATGTTGTTTCATCGACACAATTTACCAGCTCATACATCCCATATTGTAATAAACAAAATTAATAAATTAAAGTTCGATGTGCTACTTCTTGCCCCATATTCGCCAGATTTAGCCCTCTCGGATTATTTTCTATGTCCAGACTAAAAAAAATGTCTCGATGGTCAAAGATTTTCCAATAATGAAGAGTTGATGGTTATTTTGAGAAGCTTGAAGATTCTTATTATAAAAAGAGTAATAAACTTATTGAACATCGCTGGAAAAACTTCATACATTTCTTTCCAAAACATCAACTTCAAAATATTTTCTAATGTAACTAGTTTCTCAAAACTTTATGCTTTAAACGGTTTTTTCTTTATTTTCAGGTGTACAACATCAATCGTATAGGAACGTAGGTTTAGGACAAAGACCCTTTTTGGAATCGACGCCCTTTTCCCCATTAAGGGATTTGGAGATGTATAAAAACAAAAGTGTACGACTGTCGCAAACTGTTGATGGACCCTTAAATTCGTATAAACAGGAATCATCAGGTTAGAGTCTAATGTATTGTGATACAAAAATTTAGACAAAAAGGTGTTAATTCTAAATACGAGGGTTATTACTAAAGTTTTGAGATACAAATATTGATTGAGGCGCGTACGAAAACGTTGAACTCGCAATTTATTTTTGATCTACGGGTAAAAGATACCAGTACAGCGGATGACACATCAATTCGATGTTCAAATACGTTTTTGTTCGAACAAACATGCGAGAACCCGCATTGTCGTGACGGAGAATGATTAGCCTGGTGTACCATTTAGAATTGACACTTCTACGTTGCTCTAACGGAACCGAGGCGACATATCCAGTTAAACCGGAAAACCAGCGAAGCACGGTGGCTGAAGATGGTGTTTCATCACCAAAAGTCGAAGCGTTTGATCGGTATACTGTAATTGGTTTAATCGCACTCATACGACGACACGTTCTGAGTACGTTCACCCTTTAAAATGTCAAACTTCATTATTGCAATGTCATATTTGACATATTCACAATCAGTGTTGCCATATCTCAAAACTTAAGTAGCAGCTTTCGTATTTCGAACTAAACGGGGTTGATTGATATCTTATTGTGAATGTCCTTTTACTACCTTTGCAAAAATACCAAATATTTCACTTTTTTATTAGCAATTCGCGAGAAATAAGGTGAAAACTGTATTATATTGATCTGATTAAATAGTAATCTGACGTGGTGCGGATCAAGTGCTGGTTTTTTTTATCTACCCCGCGTAATTCAAATTCTTCTTCGTTTACGTCAAACATTTACCTCGTTCGTTCGTTTTATTTCCATTTCTTTCGACTAAATCAAAACTAAACTAACTTCAGTAATTCATTTCTAAGCAGGTTGTGCCTTATAAATCAAGCGAACTTTCTGTTCAAAGTAAATCCTCTTAAGTTCCTGCCGAAATACAATAAGTTTCGTTATATGATCTTTGACAAGGATGGAAAGCTTATTAATTGCTAACTAAAGTTGCACGGGAGAGGCGTAGGAGACATTTGACCACAGTCTCTGAGGGAGTGCTGCTGACACTACCGTAATTACCCCGCGTAAATGGGGGAGAGATGTGACAAGTCATCTTTTAACAGCCGAAACTTCCATTATCGCGAATCTGATATGTTTCTTAATATTTTTTCGGAAACTGGTAATTGAATATCATATCGACAAAATTTAATGAAGTTTACGGTCGTTTCGATTAATCCAAAAGGTCGACGAGACGTTGGGTTAATCAACTATTTTGTGTAAATACCTTTTGAATCATTATTGTATACTTCTGTTCATTGAAAAAGTGTCGGGACAGATGTTTGCAATCTTCTATCGACATTTTGATCTTCACGTTTTGAATTTGGTGGTCTGTAAACGCGATTACGTCCATCGTTGCACGACTTGAATGTTTTTTTTTATCTGCGAAGACAATTTGAAAGCGCAGATTTTCAAATCCGAGGCTTCAATTCGTCTAAATACCGTGGAACGGAAACACCAGCAGCCGATTCAAAAGGACGTTCTCTTAAAAAATTAATCAATGCAACATCTACTTTAAGACCAAGATGTCTTCCTTCCATTTTGGCGATAATGGAAGCTTTCTGAATTTGAATTAACCGAAGAAGCATAAATTACACTTTTACTTCAACTGAACGCAAATTAATTATTGGATTATCTGTCACTGATAATGACATTAGGTAGGATGAAAGTGATTTACACAAATCAAAAACCTAAAGTTGTTTACGGTGACTCGTGTCCATCATTTTTAACAATTAAGTTATATTGCTGGAGACGAGAATCATTAAAAGATTAACCAAGTGCAGAAGATCTTTTGAATTTTCCAAAAAACATTAATGGAAGCGCCTAACAACAAAAAAATTCTATTGACACTTCCAAACTAGTGTTTTAAGCATTTAAGTTCAAAGTATGTGCCTCGAAGTCTTAGTGCAGTGCCAAATTAGCTAGATTTTTAGAGTTCTGTCGTCAGGACCGTCAATTTTAACTGGTGATGAAAATATGAACTTTTACATTGATCCTACCTCCAAAGGAGATTCCGTAAAGTGGCATCGGAGAGGAAAGCCCGTGCCAAATGAAGCAAAGGTCACAAAAAACACCCAAAAATGATGGCTACAACAGTTTGGGATTGCGAGGATATCTATTTGTCGTCAGGACCGTCAATTTTAACTGGTGATGAAAATATGAACTTTTACATTGATCCTACCTCCAAAGGAGATTCCGTAAAGTGGCATCGGAGAGGAAAGCCCGTGCCAAATGAAGCAAAGGTCACAAAAAACACCCAAAAATGATGGCTACAACAGTTTGGGATTGCGAGGATATCTATTTGTCGTCAGGACCGTCAATTTTAACTGGTGATGAAAATATGGACTTTTACATTGATCCTACCTCCAAAGGAGATTCCGTAAAGTGGCATCGGAGAGGAAAGCCCGTGCCAAATGAAGCAAAGGTCACAAAAAACACCCTAAAATGATGGCTACAACAGTTTGGGATTGCGAGGATATCTATTTGTCGTCAGGACCGTCAATTTTAACTGGTGATGAAAATATGAACTTTTACATTGATCCTACCTCCAAAGGAGATTCCGTAAAGTGGCATCGGAGAGGAAAGCCCGTGCCAAATGAAGCAAAGGTCACAAAAAACACCCAAAAATGATGGCTACAACAGTTTGGGATTGCGAGGATATCTATTTGTCGTCAGGACCGTCAATTTTAACTGGTGATGAAAATATGAACTTTTACATTGATCCTACCTCCAAAGGAGATTCCGTAAAGTGGCATCGGAGAGGAAAGCCCGTGCCAAATGAAGCGAATGTCACAAAAAACACCTAAAAGTGATAGTTTTGATCGATATTAGGAAATCAAATACTACCGCGGACACAGTACATTACTCTGACTTACTAAAGCTGTTGCCTCAAAAAAATGCGAGGTAAAATCAGCGTGCGCTTTCTTCATGACAATACTCGAGTCCACGATACTTCGTTTTCCAAATCTATTGTACATGGACATCGCTTCATCGTATAGCCTTGATCCGACACCGTCTTAGTTCGGGGAAACTACCTTTTTATGATCTAAAATGAAGGTTCAATGCAACGGATTGACTCACGTTGCTCCAAAAAGGACCTTTACCTTCAAAGAGATATTGGTGCATCATTACTCCAATGAAGATAACCCCGTGGAAGCTAAAACTTGTTAATATGCTGGAAAGTGTTAGTAACACCATCAGCACAACCTTCTATTGCAGTTTCTTGGATCAAATTAAGCTTCTCCATTTAACAGCTATAATACCGAAAAAGTACCACGTTTTTTGATTTGTTTTACTAGTGAAATTAGAATCTATTTATAATACCCGAATGTTGATATTAAAGATATAAATTGTTTATAAATCTTTTTAATTGCTTTGAACATTATAAATAACGAGTGATTTTTTTGTTGGTATCTTTTTGGCAACACTATTTTTGACAGATCACGCGTGAATCGTGTCTTGTGTCATTATCAAACTTGTACAGTCTGATCTATAATTTAATCACGAATCGGCTTACGAACGAACAACGATTGCAAATTATTGAACTATCAAAATTCATCCTCGATTAAGAGAATCCAGTTTGGTCGTCCTACTGAGGGAACTACTCGTTCGCAGCAATTGGGCATCCGTTACTCCATTACGTCGAAAATTTTGCGAAAGAATTTGGATGTAAAACCTTGTAAGATACGTCTGGTGCAAGAATTGAGGCCCCACGATCTCCCACAGCGTTTGGTGAATGGCAAACTTGGAGGGAGATCCACATTTCTAGTTGAATGGATACGTCAAAATTGCCGCATCTGGAGTTAAGACCAGCCAGAAGCATTGCAATCGATGCATCCCGAAAAAGTCATTGTTTGGTGTGGATTATGGGCCGTACTTTTTCAAAAGCGACGATGGTCGGAACGTTACTGTGAATACTTTTGCCCAAAATAGAAGAATTGGACATTCCTGACATGTAGTTTTAGCAAGACGGCGCCACATACCACAGGAAACGCGAAACAATGGCCAAATAAAGAGCCGCCTTCGGTGAACAGTTAGGGGCCCGTCAATTGGCCGCCTAGATCGTGTGATTTAACACCTTTGGACTATTTCTTGTGGGACCATGCCTACAGGGATAAACCCGCAACGATTGACGCACTGGAAGCCAATATTGAAGCATTAATTCGTGAAATACCGGCCGATATGTTGGGGAGAGTGTGCCAAAATTGGACCTTGCGCATGGGCTATCTAAAGCGGATCCGCGGCCAACTTTTGCATGGAATCATCTTCAAACATCATCGTTCTATCGATTCCAATAAAGATTTCATCAATTATTTCAAATTTTTTGTGGTTTTTTTCAAAATCAAATCCTTTATCTCTTAAAAAATTACTGATTATTAACATTATATGGTTATTTTCTGAAGTTGATAAATTGACGTTAGATATTGGAAATTCTGGTGATGGTTGTTTTTTTCGATTACAAGTTTTTCGTTAGACGAAGCTGACTTGGGGAAGTTTTTTTGTATATCTTCTGCATTTTTAGGAATCTCATCGATTTTATCATCGCGGTATCATATAAATATTAATATGTCTTACAAATACTCCTGACTACTCACACGTACACACTTAAATTGTATACCAAAAAGTAGATAATGATGTGACTCACTTTCTGTTTCTTTATTCATATTGAATTCGATTTAATTGACGAGAATTACTTAGTCATACTATTAGACTAGAATACGAGGGTTGCTATTTAAGTTTTGAGATATGGCAACACCGATATCAAATATTTAGGTCAGATTTCGGTAATTTCATACTTTCGCGGTGCCCTCGTTTTTTGTTTCTAGAAAATCGAAAAATTATTGGATTTCGATGAATTTTTCTCAAAAATCTTCGTTTTTACGGTGGATTTACGAAAAAAATTCATATAAAAACCATGAAATCATATAAAATCTTCAAGTGAAATACTTCTTAGATTTTGTTCACAAAAATTCGCCGCAAAAACGTAGATTTTTGGAAAAAAATCATCGAAAAGGATGATTTTTCGAAAATAACGCAGATTTCTTCTGCGGATCAAAAATAAATAGCAAGGTCAACGTTCTTCTATACCTGCACCAGCGGTTAACGCGTTCAAATCCATTATTTTGGAGGAACCTCAATCGGAATGGAGGAAATACTTCGACAATTGTTTGATCTTAATGGAGAATATTTTGAAAAACAATAAATCCATATTCAATTATAAATATTCGTTTTCGTACATCTTTCTCAAAACTTAAGTACTACCCTCGTAAATTATATGAATTGACATATACATCGAGGTTTTTCTATATTTTAGGATTTTACTTTTTTGGAAACGTTTTAAATCAACTTTCAAAAATGCAGTCTTTATTATCGATATGAAATGGTTAGGCAAGTCCATATTTTAATCAATTTTCTCTTCAAATAGCACCTCGAAAGTCGAAAACCTCCCAAACTCGAAGAAATATTCCTTTCTCTTCCCCTTCAAGCACCAAAATCTCCCAACAAACTGTTTCTGTACATATTCTCCCTCCATAACTCGAATAAATAAACTTGGACCCCTGAATATCTCGAATATAAATTTATTACCGTTGGGATTTACGGCAATTCACCTCAATTTTGACCTCCACGTGAAAAAATTGATCAGCAATTAGTGTGAAACATAAATCGAAAACCTTGAGTCTGGTTGAAATATAACAAGTGCTCGAAGCATTGAAAATTACTCAAAAAAAAAAAAAGAAATATGTTGCTGAACAATTTGGTACATCATTTGACGATCGGAAAGAAATTGGGAAGGTGTAATAAAAAAAGTTCAGGTGGTCAAAACTTGTCGTGCAAAAGACAGCGAGTTTCCCGGAAGAATGTTTATTAAAATGTCGTGACGAAAATATAAGAATTAGTGGGCCTTTGTTACAAGAAATGTATTCGAAGCCTTTAGGATTTTAAGATTTCAAAGCAAGCAATGGATGATTGGAAAAGTTTGAGCGTAGACACGATCTGGTTTGTGGGGAAAGTGCAAGTGTGAATCTTGCGACTTGCAACAAATAGACAAGCTGTAAACTGATAGGTTTATTACGGGATAACGAGTCTGAAAACATCTTCAATGCATATGAAGATAGTACAGAGTACAGATACATTTACTTAATCGATAAATCAAAAAAAACTTCGTTGTTTCTCAAAATGTGAGTCGCCGCCATTAAAATATGAAGCTTGAATGACTTCTGGAAGCTTCCGAAACTGGCTCATGGACATCGATAAGAAAATGATCAAAGAAAGAAGAAAGTTCCTGGTATATTTCTCTAAAACCTCCCGAAGATGGAATATTATCGGACGAAGAGATTTTTCAATAAATGCAAATGACACCCACACGCACCCAATTGATTTCCATCGAGAATCGTACTAAATACGATCGCGAACCCCACAACATGCCTAACGACATCAAAGGGTTCAAACCAAAGCGGCTGATCGGCTTCTCAAAGGACATCGGACTTTGGTAGGTTTATCTGAAGCCCTATGTGTTCAACTGCCACCCACACCTATGAGCTATGAGCTCCGTAACTCGAATTTCTTTGACTATCATTTGGATTTCGATTTACGTACTCAGTAGACAAAGAATTTAACCGGACACTGCCTTCTAAGACATCACCTTAATACCATGGGCATCACGGATGATCCGGAGTGCCGTTGATGCATGGAAGAGGTCGAAAACACCTGGGCGAACCCCACAACCTGCCTAACGACAACAAAGGGTTCAAACCAAAGCGGCTGATCGGCTTCTCAAAGGACATCGGACTTTGGTAGGTTTATCTGAAGCCCTATGTGTTCAACTGCCACCCACACCTATGAGCTATGAGCTCCGTAACTCGAATTTCTTTGACTATCATTTGGATTTCGATTTACGTACTCAGTAGACAAAGAATTTAACCGGACACTGCCTTCTAAGACATCACCTTAATACCATGGGCATCACGGATGATCCGGAGTGCCGTTGATGCATGGAAGAGGTCGAAAACACCTGGGCGAACCCCACAACCTGCCTAACGACAACAAAGGGTTCAAACCAAAGCGGCTGATCGGCTTCTCAAAGGACATCGGACTTTAGTAACATCTATCTGAAGCCCTATGTGTTCAACGGCCACCCGCATCCCTTGGATTTCGAGTTATAGAGGTGCTGCTGTATATATGATTTGCAATGCCCCTCGTACTTGTCTACTGTTTGTAGACGCGAGGGGTTAAATTTCATGAGAATTTCACGAAGGGAGAAAATGATTTTGTAAAACGATATAAACAAGAAACCTTAAAGTTCGACCTTCCTTTCGGTGTATATAATGTACACAGCTTAAATTAGAAAGGAAGTTGGCCAAATCAGTTTTTTTTTTTGGGAATTTTTTAATACGTTACGTCTCAGGTGTTTTGATGCAATAAAAATTGCACCTGAAAGTAGTCGACCGGAAAGATGGACATGTAGTTGATGCGTTATTATACTATTCAACTTTAAAACTAAACCGAAGGTTATACGAGGTGTTTCATCAGATTTTTACGACACCATTTCTTCTCCATCTGCTGCCAGTTTCACGAAAAACTAGATTCTCGTTTTTGTCGTTTTCGTATGCTATTTTTTTCACCTCCACTGTTTATACCGTTTCAGATAGTTTTTGTTTTCGTTTTGATGTCATTCTTTGACCTTTCAGAGCCTTCTCCATCTATTTCTTATTAAGTAAGTTAAATCAATCCAATATCTATCTGGTGTTATCATGTTTTCCCACTTTCTGTTTAATTGTGCGTGCTACATCTAATTTACTTGAAACCAATATGTTATCATATAAAATTGTTACGAAATCGTCCACTGGTAAAGACCGTAAAGCCAGTTCTGTTTCATTATTTTAGTCGATGGTAAAATTTGGTGAATGCGTCTTTTTTGTACCTACTTTCGATGTAGCGCTTAATTCTTGGTATTTTTTGTCAGCTATTTATATTATATTTCAACGTCTATTCATTTGCTTGCGGAAAATTAGAGATTTCCACGAAATCGAACAATCTGGAAAGTGGAATAGTGTATATAAACGAGCCGCAAGACTCAGTTAATAATTATAATGTTTCGCTTTACTCATTTGACGCATATTTGTACTATGGGACAAAATTATTTCATTTTAACTCCTGCACTTTTCCCGACGATGTTTAATAAGTTTGATATCCTTTTTATAATACAAAATAGCCATTAATTGTCGACGTCACTTCTACATTGTTGGAAAATCTTTGACCACCGAGACAAAACTTTCTTTTTAGCCAAATACGACCGTTTTTACTTGATTTCTTGGCTCAAACACTTTGACATACATACAATATTGCATGAACATTTGACAATTTGACATTCTAACCTAACCTAACATTTTTGAACAGTCAAAACATCGAATTGATGGGTCATCCGCCGTACATTCCTCGTTTGACACCGCAGATTAAAAATAAATTTCGAGATCAACGTTTTTCTACACCTGAAGCAGCGGTTGTTGTTGTTTCGAACCAAATGTTTTGGGGGTACCCAATCGGAAAGGAAATTGGTTCAACTGCGCGCAAAAGAATGGGGAATATTTCGAAAAACAATTTTAAATTGTTATTTTTATTTATCTATCTCAAAAGTCATGTAGCTATCCCCGTAATAAACCAAGTAGTTAATTATTTTGACAGGTAACTTTTGTACGGTAAAAAAAACTTGGTTGGAGCCTGGTTAGGGGGCTGGGTAGTCAATTATACAATTTTATATGATTGAAGTCGCGTGGAAATGACTCCATATCCAAAATCACTTTGTTGCATCACATATGTTACAAATACCATATTCGAATATTGTTTCTGAAGATTTTTTATTCATAATCTGTATATGCATTTAATTACGTGGGTATATTTTATCAAAATATCGATAATATTTGGGGCAGATAAAAATAAATCAATTGCGAAACTAAATTATTATCCTAGATTAAATTGGTGTCAACCACACGACGATTTCCTCAATTATTTTATATTTATCGATAACTATTAATAGTTTTTCATTCGCTACTTTGCGGTATTCGATTGGATCCGATTAGTAAAATATCATACAAGTAATAGAACTCGATTATATTTTGATAATGACACTTAATAATGTATTATACTTGAGTGCATTATACAATTTCTCTGTCCCTGGTATATAGAATATTTCGGCTGAAATATCCCCGAGAAACAGCTGAAAAACAAGGTTGAGCTCTTTTTAACAGTTTTCTTCAGTGTCTACGGCTAATTCGCCGTCAGACAAAATACGCTACGTGTGTTACCGGCCTTACTCCCCTTATAAATAAATTCCAATTTGGGATTGTTGTGAGAAATAATAGTAAAACATTGCTTGAAACTAATTTCAATCTTTCACGGGTTCTTCGCTTTTCACCTTTGATATAACACAAAAACTGGACAAAAAGAATGTGATCATCATTTTTTTTTTCTTACAAAATCAATTTTAATTTTACACAGATTACCGATTTTCACGCACCGATTTGATACTCGCATTATATACTAAACATTAGTAGATATAATATTGTCTATTGTGTGTTTTCATTTAAAAAAAAATTGCTTGACGTTTATCGGAGGAATTAAAGTCGGTTTGATATATCGGCATCTTTCAAAAGGTATAATTGATACCGGAAGTTCAATATTGGCCCTATTATTAAGACAGACCTGTCATTATAGCGATACAAGCCGCTCGGGATTATCATCTTTGCGTCTCTCTCGTTTTTAGTAACAATATGATGGCGTGGAAAATTAATACACAAATAGGCACGCAAATACTTTTAATTATATTAACACAAATCTCGTTTTTCAATATTTTTTTAATTATTAGCTTCTGAAATTAACTAGTTTCTAGTTCTATGATTCTAATGTCAAATCGATTTGGTCACACCCCCTGGCGGCCATCTTGAAATTGTTTAAAATATTCTCAACAATCATTATAAATAATTTTCCCAAAAAATCAACTACAAACTATATTTCTTTACATTCCTGTTAGATTTCCAGACATTCGCATTTTTTATTATTGCAATTTGTGACAATGTGTGTGGCTTTTCTATCCAATCTAATGGTTGATCACATAATACCATAGAATTAAAGAAATTAGTCATCTGGCACAGGTATACCCATAAATCTTTCATTACGAGGAATTTCGTCACTGTAAAAAGGACCGCTAAATATATATAATCGTTAATCATTAACAAACGTGATAGTATTTTTTTAATATATATATATATATATAAACTCAATATACAAAGAATACAAAATGGTTTTAATAGAAATAGTAAAATCGACAACATCGCAAATGTAAATTAGAACAAATTCAGAGAAAAAATAAAAGTATAGAGGTATCATAAAGTTATGCAACCTTATATACACCATTTAATTAATTATAATTGAAATTATAGAAACCTCAAACTACATTCACACTTTTCATAATGACGTTACGTTTTACGTTAATTTTAGCTAAAGATTAACGTTAAATGGCTACTTTTTAATAAGAACAATCGGTGAATCAAATAAGGGACAACCAAATTCGTCACACGATACATCCGAGTAGGCTTGTCAGTTACAGTTAAAAAGAACAACGATTACTCTTTTGTTATTTCTGTATAGATTAATAAGACAAATACAGGACCGTCTTAAGTTTATACAATACAATTATTATTGAAATGTCGTAGGGGAAAGGAACCAAAAGTTTTGCATTAGAAAGTTTATATATTAGATTTTAATGGTAAATATAAACGATTCAAACTCATAATAAAATAGAAATTTAATAGTTTTGAATACATATTTTTTTATTCATGTATTAAGGTTGCTAATGTCAAAAAATATTTTGTTAAAATTACGAAATGTGTAATAAAAGGTCCTAGAGTTGAAAAAAAATATTTAAAATGGACTTAAGATAAATTAAACGAAGAAAACATCTTGGAATTTAATTTATTCAAAAATCTATCACCAGAATACAAAACACCAGAAGCAAATGAATTAATGACGGTCCTGTTCGGGTACGGAAACGAAAAAAAAAATTAAATGCTTCACAGATTTGAACATTCGATATTCATGCTCAATAATTTGTTTCATTCAGTTCGAGAAATCGACGTAACTTCGATTATCAGTTTCTGTAATGGATTTTTGGTTCATTTTAAAGTTACTGAAACACAGAAATTCAATTAAAATATGAAACAGGTGATCGATCGCGTTTCCATTAAGTCGAGTCCTTTCTACAATGATATTAAAACAAACGGAAATAATAATATTCGCGAAATTTTTAATAATACATTGAGGTTAAGATTTAACAGAAACGAGAGACATAAAAAATGGACGAAATGAAGATACGATAACATTGTGGGAGAGATTAAAAGACGTACGAGGTATAGTTATTAAATAACAACAGCTGTTATAACACATAATAACATCCAATATCCAACCTTGAAATTCATTACTAACTAATATAAAAATATTTATGCAACACAATAAACAACTTATTTTTAGAATGTCTAAAAGAAAATTTTAGTTTGCGGTAGCGTTCCTAATTCGTTATTAGATCATTTTAAGAATTGAAAAAAGTTTTAAACAACCGATGAATGAACTTATCGTCTGCGATCTCGGCGTAAGCTTCGGTACTGAATGTGAGAAAATAAGTCGATCTCCTCCATTCACAAATTCTTCAACGGTTCTAAAACTTTTTATTACACCTTCCTGGCTCGGTAAAAAGCAAATTGATATTGTGCATATTACTGATATTATTTGCCCGCTATCACTTCTTGCGTTTCGGTTCGAAGAAGAAAATTTACTTTATTGAAATCGTCTCACGGTTGTTTTCTTTTTATATATATGTATATATATATATCGCTTTTTATGATTATAGAATACATATTTTCATTTAAAATTGTTTGACGATGCGGTTTCATTAAATACGGATTGTTTTTATATGAGGTTTTTATGGGAATGAAAATTTATTATCATCATCGTTTCGTGTGTCAAACTCTCATAAACAAGTCGTTGCTAGGTTACCCAAAGCGAATGCGCGTCAGTGTTGTCTGTAGAAAATACCAGTGTTGCCACTAGTTTGTTTCATTTAGGAAGGAGCTGGTAACGAAAACTGCTGTTTGATAATTATTTATGAAACATAATTTGTTTTCAAACTCATAAATTACCTATAAATCTCTCAATTTAGAGTATGTGACAAAGTGTAAGTTGCTGAACGTACCTATAAATCTACACTACGTCAACTACAACTTCAGAGCATACGTAATTAGTTCTATGCTTGCATCGGTCCTCGAAGGATCTATTTGGAAACTATGATTGAGTTAACCCGATTATGATCTGATTGAATGAAATTATCCCAGATAACGATCACTCGGAAACTGATCAAGTTAATCGAGTCTGTGGGTAAATGCGATCAGCTGAAGAGTTATTTCATTTGTCTATGGTTTTTTGTATTTGATGTTCGAAATTGTGAACTAAATCTCGTTCTGCGTTAGGATCCTTAATCAGCTGATCTATTTGAGCGAACTCGGGGTACAATTTGCAAAAAGTTTTAAAATAATTGATAAAGATCAAATTTATGGAAAGAACGAGTGGGAAACCACGAACAAATAATATATTTATATTACGTAAATATCTTATATCTTAAAATGTTCTATATGTATATATTATTACGTCTCATTATTCCGTATTCGAAACTTGGCAATACTGTACTTAATCTAATAATAATAAACACGACAATTTCTAATAGTTTTTATTGAAATTACAAAAATGCAAATAACGAATAATGATACTCAAATCGTTAATAATCTGAAAAAAATACCAAATATTGAACAAAACCTATATACAGGGCGTTTTAATACACACATCTAATGTAATCTATTTTGTTAAATGGTTATTCGAAATATTGTTTGAGTTATAACGGCCATTTTGAAATGAAAAGTAAACGTAGAGGAAAACGTTTTTCCACGTTGCCGAGTCAACTATTTATACGAATAATGTTATATTTATATTTGTCACAACAAAATTGTGCTATAGTTTTAATATTGTTAATTTAAAAATAAAAATAATGATTATTTATGAAACTATTAAGCTTTGGAGGCAAATTGTGGAAAATTTACATGAATAGACTATTGAAATCAGATGATTTCTCGTTTTTTTTTTAGAGCTTAACCACGAATGGTCCGTAATAGTACTTTTAGGTCTCTATTAATTAAAATTTTGTTTAAAAGCATATAATATTGACGTTTCGACTACTTTTAATCTTCATCAAAATATTTTGATGCGGAACATCAATATTATGCTTTCAAACGATAACAGGGGCCTAAAATTCAGATAATTTAACAACAATATCATATAAAAGAGGTCTAAGAAGTAAAAAATTAAAGAAATTTTTTTATGCATATACTTTAAATAAGAAAACTATTTAGTCGTACCGTCAGCTATCGAATGAAATTGTCTATCACGATATTCTTAAAAAAAGTAACCTTCTCACTGGCCTTGTTTAGTCCGACTATCAACAACCACCCAACCAGGACCGGACCGAGACACAATATAATTGTACGTCATTGAATAGAAAACATTATAAGAATGTGATCAAAATATATCGTTTACAACGTCTCCTCGACGTTTCGTTACATACCATCCATCATCAAAATCTAAGAGTTGTTATTGTTTTTTTTTGCTATTCTGTTCAACTTTGAATGAAACCAGTTTTCCGATTGGGTCAATTTAGTTTCAGTTGATACCCACAACTCGGATTACAATAATCCACCCACTGTATCATTATCTTTTTATCATTTTCTTCCCATTCAGTACATTCAGAACTCGATAATAATAACGAAAATCATTCACAACATCAACAATATTTACGTGAGTAGATTGATCTGCTTAAGCAGAAGTTGAAAGCTAAGTTCGGGAGTTTATCGGGATACAGTAAGTGCAAAAAAAGCAAAAAAACAACTAGGAGCTATGTCTGATAATAACACCGACCATCGAAAAAGTATTATGACTGACGTAAATCAAAATACCAACAACTGGAAAGCATCGGAAGCTGATATTTATCTAAAACTTCTGGTATAAAAAATTCCCAAGCGGACGCAAGGAGTTAGCGATATAATTTACCCACCTAATGCATAACCAAGAAGTTCTAGTCATATATAGGGTGACTCTTTAAGTCCGTTGTAGTTTAGCTTTGCAATGATATGAATTACGGTTTTTTAACATCAAAGCTAACAGAAAAACCAACTTCACCATCTCCCATCGATTCTCCACTGATATACGTGTGGGGTTTCGACTGTCGTAAGTCATAAACCCAACGGAGATATCGTACAGGTAATGGAAAACAGATAAACCTATAAAAAACTGAAATTTCATCAGGTTAAGTTAAACTTGTCAACAAAATTTAAACTTTTTTTATCACTCGAAAACTTAAACCAAATTTCGAATGTACTATGACTACCAAACAATATATCAATGGAAAAAAATTGTTACTTCAAGTTTTTCCGTAACATCAAGACTTATATTTTTATAAAAAGTGTACAAAAATCACTAACACTTATAAAAAAGATTTCTTAATGTACAATGTACAATGTAATGTAATAAACGAAATATTGCGTTACCATAGCAACGAACAATAACTTAGTAGAAGTGTAAGTGTAAAGTCTGACGTCAAAAAAGTATTTAGAAGGGTTAAGAGGTAAGCAGATTTACGAAGATATGCTTAATACCCTTTGGGATCAATGTTTTTCGTATGCGACCGTGAAAAATTGGACTGCAAGCTTCAAAAGAGGTAAATTCTCCATTGAAGATGATGACCGATCGGGAAGGCCAGTTTCAGTGTCAGTCCGCGAAAATATCGATACAGATCTGAAGCACTGAATACTTCATACGAACGCGTTCATCATATAGTTCACGTCAATTTGGACAAACTGCTGCAAACTGAATCCCAAATGTTTGAATGTTGACCAAAAGCGTGCATGGTTGAGATTTGGGTACATTTCTACGATCCAGAAACAAAGCAACAATCGATTGGAATAGTGACACTCTGGTTCTCCAAGACCTGAGAAGTTTCGTGTCAAAAAATTTGCTGGAAAAGTTCTTGCTTCAGTTTTTTGGAATTGCCATGGAGGAATCCTGATTGATTTTATGGATAAGGGTAGAACAATAACTGGAGATCACTATTCGACATTACTACGGGAAAATATTAAAGAGAAAAGACGCGGAAATCTATCCAAAGGTGTTTTGTTTTTGCAGGACAACGCCCCTGCACACAAATCTCATGTTACTATAAAAAAATTCGTGATTTAGGGTTTGATTTACTAGAACACTTCCCTTTTTCACCAGATTTGACTCCCTCCGACTATCATCTCTTTCCTCAATTGAAAAAAAAGTTTAAATGGTCGTAAATTTTCTTCCAACGGGGAGGTAATAAAAGCTGTGGAGGTCTGGTTTGCGGAGCAAGAAGGAACAATTTTTTTTAAAGGTCTAGAGACGTTGGAGGTTCGCTGTACTAAATATATTCAATTAAGAGGAGAATGTGTTGAGTAATAAAATATTTTGACAACTTTTTCCAGTTCATTCAGCTTTCCTCCAAAGTTTGTATCCTTCATTAGTTCCCGTTATTTGTGGACCAATAACTTCTTCAATTTGTGCCTCGTTGAGTTTGGGAAATTTCTCTTTAAGGTATAAGAATCCACATTTTTCATCAGGCCGAGTTTTATATGCACCGGTGGAAAAAGTATGTTAGGTCACTAAAGGATCATTTTTAATATGTTTGTGTCAAATGAGGACGTAAACGACTATTTTAATGAAAAAGATTACTATTAGAAACCAGTATGGGGCAAAATCTGATTTTTATTAAAAAAGTCAAAAACCATTGATTTTTGTAACAACACGTGCTTCTTGCAAGAAAATTCTTGTCGCGATTTGTTTTCCTTCTAATACACTCACTATACAGTGCCGAGTACTGCCGAGTGAGGCACGAACGCGTTTTGCAAGAATATTCCTGTCGAGGCTAGTTTTCCTTAACCTATAAATTGACCCAACAATTTCACGCATTTCGCTAACTAATTAGGTTAGTTAAGTAAAGTGAAAACATATAAATAAAGTAAAATGGGCTTCTTCAGCTGCAGTAGAACGCGTATTCGACTCTTTGGGTCTTGAAAACTCGGATCTTAGAAACAAAATACGTAATACGTAATAAAATTTAGGTGTTACGTTTAGTTTAAGAATTTGGAATTATGTACTTCTTTTTTGTTGTTTTTGCAGATACTTCTTTTGATTTTTGAGAAAACTTTTATATTATGTTGTTATCTGGTTCTAAATAAAAAAGAAAAAAATTGATTTAAATCATGATTTTAATCAGGCACAAGCCTACTTGAAAGGATTAGAAAAGTTATAGCATCGTTGTAAAAAGTGTATACAATCAATAATGAAAAACATAGGAAAAAATGTCTTCTTTCTTTCCTCTTCTTATTTTTTCATTGCCTTATACGTTGCGAACATTGGCTATTGACTTGTTTATTGTGTTTCTAAACAGATCAACAGATGACACTCCAACCCATGGTTGTCGTATTCTCCCTGGTCCCCTCTTACTTTGTCTTTAATAATCAACTGCAAAAGACGATATTTGTCTTTGTATGTGAACAAAATACTCCAGTTTCCGTTATTTTTTTTTACTATAAAGACAACATCCTTTTCTTTCCATAATCTCTGCGTAACTTCCATGTTAGTGATGTGCTCAGTCCAGGATATTTTCAAAATACGTCGATATATCCACATTTCGAAAGATTCCAAATATTTTTAAAGTAGGCTCGGTTGTGGTCCAATCCTCTACACCAGGGGTCTCCAAACTCTGAAGCCTTCGGGCCAGGATAATTTTTTTTGTTACATCACAAGGACCAAATAATAGTCTCGGTGAAAAATCACAATTCCATAAATCTCATTGGTGTTTTTTTGTTTTTGTTTCATTAGTTGGGGATTAATTCCATATTTGTTATTTGTTAGTTAATAAATATGCTTAAGTTTAGATATTTTAGTTGAGTTTTCTACATCATCAAAGTTTTACCTTGCAATTAAAAAAAGTAAGACATTAGTCTTAAGCTGTCGCGGGCCGGATTGATGGAACTGGCGGGCCGGATCTGGCCCGCGAGCCGTAGTTTTGAGACCCCTGCTTTACACCATAGAACAAAACAGAAAGTATGTAGCATCTGACTAGTATCAATTTTAATTGTAAAGAAATATCTTTGCTGGTACATAGTTTCTTCATGTTATTAAACGCAGCTCGAGCTCTGTCTACCCGATCTACGTCTTCACCGTTTATAGTTAGACGTACTGGAGGACGTTGACTTTTGCTAATAATCATATGTTTTGTTTTTTGTTATATTCAAGGTTAGTATTTCTTTGTTGGACAGAAAACTTCACAAACAACCCTCGTATCTTTCAACACAGAAGATTGTGAATAAATAGATACCGAAATATCAACCTTCTAATTCCTCTTCGTGTTGACGATATTATACCTCTAGACCCGAATCGAAAATTCTTTTTTATTGTTGATAAAAGCGAATTATTATTATAAAAATAATATCGACGCCATATTATTAAGAACATTATCTGAGATTAACACCGAAACAATTTTGTAATTATTATTATTAAACAAAACAAAACAAAAAAATCGACAGAAATCTTTGTGTAACGTTCCGCACGAACACCCGGTATTCCGATTCAGGTCAGTATCGCGTACTTTGTGTTTTGCCACGGAAGTTTTATTTTAAACATCGTTATGCTGAAGTGAGTACCAATTTTCCATCGATTAGAAAAACCACTCAACCTATATTATTACTTTTCGATTATACCGGATTTATTTGGTAATAACTTTTATTTTAATAATTTAGTACAATCGGTATTTATTATTACACTGTTTGCCTAAAATTTGATAAAAAACTCTGTATTGGAAGAACTACTAATAATACGGCCATGTTTTAGTCACGTGATGTTTTACGACAAATAGTAACAACGACGTACATCACGGGGAACAAACAGTAGCGTTATTGAAATATATTATCGATAATCGAGAAATCGATACCAATAATCGATACCCTCTATTCGTAACGTCTTATTTATGATGAATAATACAAGTTATTCGAAAATTTTATCCTCAAAAAGAAGTGCAGTTGTTATTAACTAACTGATAATTTTTATGAGCACTTTCTAAATTGTCGTTCACTGGGGGGAGGACATCGAGGACATAACAAAGCTATTATTGACAGAAATGTACGTATATATATATATATATATATATATATATATATATATATATATATATATATATATATATATATATATATATATATATATATATATATCGATTGATCATTCTAGAATGACGTCATTGACAGTTCGGTCCGGTTTAATTTTATGTAGAAAACTTTTATATGTCATTTTATATGATAATTCGAAAGAAAATTACTTTTTCCAAATTTCACAAACTAATCTACAACATACGAGTTGTGATAAACATATACGGTGAATTATTTTATTAAAAACAAAATAAAAAAGTGTAAAATTTAATTAAATAAATCAAAGTACTATCATTGACTTGTCTTACCTTATTTAGAAACGGTTTTCATCTGATATCTTGTAGCATGACACTTCACGTCACTTCTTAAGGTCAGATAATATTAAATTCTTTCAATTTTGTCGAAATAATTGCAAAAAACAATGGGAAAAACACAAAGTCACAATTAAAACAAATGTTTTGTTTGCCACTTAGGCAAAATGGCCGACTTGTCAAAATCACGTGTTCTAGAATAGTCCATTGTGGAACTTATTTTATTAAATACGAGGGTGTTTCGAAAGTTTCTGACCAAATAAAAAAAAATAAGCAGGTTGAGTTCACCTGCCTAAAATTTACGGTCGTAAATGATGAGTCTCCGTCTCAATTATGTAGGCGTATGGCCTTCAAAAACAGCTTAAAACTCGGCCTATAACGTTTTTACTTTTTGGACCCTGGTATTCAGAAAATAATAGTTTTGAGTATTTTTTACCTCATTTATAAACCATTTTTTGAGAAAACTAGATCGGGTAGAATCAATTTTTTCGGTTATATGTAATTCAAATATAACTCTTTGTACAGTCTCTTCAATATCAAATACGACAATAGTTATTAATATGTGAAATAACAATTAAAAGATACGAGATATTTAATTATGATTACATTAAAATACTTTTAATTATTTCATTATTAAAATTGTAAAATCCACTTACCTCTAATTTAAATTACCACATTTTCGTATTCCCCCTGTAATAATTAATTCCTGTACCTACATCTGGTGGCGCTCTAATCAACTGTCATTTATTAAACTTTCTCCACGTAATGTACACCAAATTTAATAGTGTAAATAACACTTTTGAAATCCAATTTAAAGAAAAATAATGACAGATTTTAAACTGAACAACGTAGTATATAATATAAATATTAAATTATTTATTGATAAGTATTATTATTATACACCATATCATATTACAACTTATATATTTATATGCTATAAAAATACTTGTAGGAATGCGAAGTCTGTATCGGTCATTGATATTATTTTCTTGCTTGATTTGTGAGTAAATATATATTTTATATAATCAGAATGCCGAGTTCATCTTATTTAACGAGTCGCTGATGTGTAAAGCTGCAACCGAAATTCAATCCATATTCTACTGCTATCCGTTACTGTGTAATGTAAGATAAATTTACTGCTTCACTGACTTTCAATCAGTTGCAAGTAGAAACCACCATTTTTCTCAATCGACGTCATTCGAATGCCCATTGTGAATGAATCTTGTATCTGTAGTATTTTCTATAATGGAACTCTCAATGTTTATATTTATTTTTTGTTATTATTACAACACGGATAAATCGTATACCGACCACTGAGATTTATTCGCAGATAATACAATTTATATATCTATATGTAAAAAAAGTTTTGAGAAAATAACTTTTATGAACACGTCAAAATATATTATTGTTTATAAATTGAGAACCGGCAACATTGGTGTTACCAAGTGAAATATTCCGTAATTTTGTTTGATATTTGACAAGGGAATTCAATCGATTTTTTTTTGTATCTCAATTATCAAGAATATTTACATTTATACTATGATTAATTTTTTTAGGAATTAAAAATTGATTTCGATACCATGAAAAGAATAAAAAATCTAAGACTATAATAATTATTTTCAATTCTTTTAAAAGTGGTTAAGGGAATAGCGAATCGTGAATAGTCGTGTAAGATCGTTTTGACGTTAATTCTTGCAATTTTCGACCAAATTAGCAATCCATGTCACTTAAATTTCAAAGAAAATAATTTTTTATGATGTTTATAAATACCAACGAGGTAAAAGGTGAAAATAAAGAAATTGTCTGACCTTCGTTAAACGAAAATTGAAAGTCATGACACATCATTTCAATATAATAATCGTGGCGGACTTACCGCCATGTTTAATATTCAAAAGACGTTGCTACGATAAGACATTGTATGTTAAACGTGGTTCATATACGATTCTTTGAAAAATCTTTAACCAAAATTAATAAATCGACCCACATAAAAGAAAAATTTTATTCGTCATAGTTTCTTTTCATATATATTTTAAACTTTTGAGGTGCAGTTTTATACTGAATATTTAAATGTAACAGATATAAAAAATATTATAACGACATATGATCGTATTTACATTGTTGCCGGAACTTGTTTTTTATCTTGAAAATTATTTACTTTTTTCACACTTTTGCAAATAATGTTATTCTCATTTTCTACCATTACCAAGCAATAAAATGTATTAATTAACTTATTCACTAATTAATATTTATGATTTTCAGATGACAACCCGAGCAGTACGACACATTGTCCTTCGAGTACTTGGCCTGAATATACAAATTCGTATGCCCCGTATAGTCCGCAAACAAATTATGACCCGCATCAAGATTCAACGTACGCTACTCACGTACACCTCCCGACAGGTAAATAAACTTTTTTATTATTTTGTTTATTATTCGGTTTATTTTTAATTACAAAATCAAATTTTGATGATATTGTGTATGGTTTATTTTTTATGGTAAAAATTTAAATAGAGTCAACTTTGAGAAAATAATTTTTTTTTAAAGTTCTTCCAGATTCGAGTTCGAACGAATACATCACAACGTCCCTGACGTCACCGCCGCCGATATTCAACAGTGCCAAATCAGATTTAGATATGATAAGCACGAGGTATCCCGACAACAACTCCTATTGTCCCAACAATTGGTCGGCGAACCCATCGGCGTACAACAACAATTATTACAATCACACCTACAACCAACAACAGTATTTGAATCCGCCGACGATGGTGGTTTATCCCTCCCTTTATTCGACTGTGAATCAAAGCCAAATACATTTTCATCTACACGCACCCAGTGATAAATTCGATCCTTATAAAAACGAACCTTATATTAAGGGCGAGCAATATTTAACGGATAGTAATGCTCTGACGAACCCTCAAAGGGTAGAAACGGTGCAAAATAGTGATGTAGTGCACGCACACGTGGATCCTTTAAGGATCGAAGAATCGGAACGAACCGCACAATCCCAAAATGATCCTTCGGTGTGGAGGCCGTACTGATATATTTTAAGTTTATTTATTATTGTAAAATATAAAATTAAGATTTATTAAATCGTTTTATTTAGATTCCCTACTTCTATTTCAGTAAATGATTGAAAATAAACTAGTTCACAATTTAAAAAAAAATCCCAAATTTCCAGTAATTATTCTAATAGATATCGAAATAAACATCTTTGTACTATAATTTCTAATATATTTGTAAAAAATTCAGTAAATTGTCTCAAAATGTATAGATAAGAATAGTAAATACACCACATACATGGTTAACTCGTTGACTAACAACTATGAAATAACTCATAATTTACTCCCCGAAGAAATTTTTGTTACATAATCGAAATAAGGAATAAAAGCTCACATTACCTACACATAACGATGATAACTTTGTATTTAAATTAGCATTTTTAATAATAAAATGCGATTAAACAAAATTGTGAAAATTACTGCAGTCAACGTGTTAAAACTTGGTAGCTAGTAAAACTAATGTATTTTTATGAAAATCAATTAAATACAATTACTTACTGAATTATTATTTTTAATAATAACGTTTTCTTCATTCTTACAATGTTACAAATCAGCACAAATATACAATTTCATTTAAACAATCAATGCGATGAAACTTGGCAAATTTCTAATATCTGCTTTTATAAATTTGATGTTTATGAATTGTTTTATTGTTTCAACTACTAAAAAGCAACTTTTTCGTTGGTTTAAAACAATTTTTTGGTAATAAATACAATTTAAAGAGTTGAAGCACAAAATCTGTATAATATTAACATAATATAAACAAATGAAAATGACATACGAATATTGACATTGTACTCTAGTTCGAAGAGTCGGAGATTGATCGATTCTACTTTATGATCGATTATTCTTACGATGTCGGCGCCTATTTGCTGCATAAAAATACCAGAAATGTTATATAATTGAGATTATTAGAAATTCAATCATAAAATTGATACACATTTTATTCAAATTTTGTTATAATTTTTGAAAAGTATTTCATTCTTGTGCTATTCGATTCTCAATATCACTCGATTCTTTCACTAAACATACAAAACACGTTAACGTTAATTCGTTTCAATCATGACGCATATAGTTATCCATTGTTTAAATTTATTTATTATTAAATTTTTATAACCATTATCTAGTGTAATAAATTTGTATTCATATATTTGGTATCCTTTGGATAAATATTTTGTGAATTAAACATTTTTTTAAAAATATCTTGATAAGTGTCAAATAAAATATTTTTGAATTTTATAATTTTATTGACATATGTCAACAACGTCACTTCGAATTAAATATCAACCAGAAAATATATACTTGAAAATATCGAATAAATTGTAGTTAAATGGATAAAGATGAGGAAGAAGTAGCCATTAAAAAAGAAACATTTTTTATTTCTGGTATAGTAACAAGCCCATCGTTTCAAAGATGTAGATTCTTAGCTATAAAACTATACAGAAGTTTCCCGAAATTGTATGAGCAACCGAATATTAAACCAATGTTTAATGTAGAATGGGAAGAATACTTAACAAAGGTACAAATCGAATAAATTATGTAACAAATTATTCATTACATCAACTTTTAAAACGTTTTAAACCATAAACACCACTAATCAATTAATTTGAAAATGTTTTGTACGAGGTGTCTCAAAAGAAAGTTCACCTTTGTATTGCTTATTGCGCGAACGCAGCTATTCGATGGGGCGCGGGACCTCGCAGGGAAAAGTGTATGGTGCTAAAAGGAGATTACGTGGAGAAATAAATATATTTTTTTCCAAAATTTTTTTGTTTTTTTTTGTGGAGTCAGGTATTTCTCAGACCATCCTCGTATATCATTTACAGTTCAAAATATTCAAGGAACTAGAATGTGGAATTCCCTCGTTTTTCAGATGAAACGTACTTACGGCCAAAAAATATGGGCATTAAAAAAACAAGTGATGGTTTTCGTAAACGATAGCTATTTAGGAGATGATACGGATTTCGTTAACCATCTCCAACAGAAATATCATTTCTCCTTGAACTTAGACCTGGATAAAATGGGAAGGTGCCATCTCGTGGAAATGTTGAGAAACATAATGGGTAAATACGTAAGTCGAAAAAAGCAGAAATTCCTATTTTTTTAAAACAGGTATCCTTCAATTTTCATTTTGAATCAAGCAAATAACTCATTTTAGAGGCAGATAGCTTATTTGACGATATCAATTAATAACCAAGTGATCGGTTCAATGATGTTCGAGGTAAATTGAATTTCAATCTCAAAAATTTATTTCTAAATCAATAATATTCTAGTTATATAACGATTTGGTTCCTCTAGCTTCTGAAAATT
This sequence comes from Diorhabda sublineata, assembly GCF_026230105.1. Taxonomy (NCBI): domain Eukaryota; kingdom Metazoa; phylum Arthropoda; class Insecta; order Coleoptera; family Chrysomelidae; genus Diorhabda; species Diorhabda sublineata. Next base: position 3,554,989 of record NC_079474.1, on the reverse strand, counting down.
TCCTCGAAAGATGTAAAGACATGGAAGACGGTTATACAGGAACGCCAATTCATAGGTAACAATTATTTTTCATTCGCAATGAGAAATACGTAACATGGTAACTACAAACGGCAACCCACCATACTTAACTGTAATACGTTATGTCTAATATCTTACATGTCAGCACGGACCCATCATACTTATATGAACTGTGTTTTGCCTAACTTCATATGTTATGTGTCAAAGGTGGCAACCCACCATACTTAACCGTATTATGTTACGTCTAACTTCATATATATTACGTGTCAATACGACATACCAATCGCAACATGTTATACACATGTGAATTGTGTATTGTCTAACTTTTATGTGTTAAAACAAGCTACTTACCTGTATTCAGTTCTGCCTAACTCAATTTCAGGATTGTGAAAGGCGGTTGGATTCAATGTGGAGGTTGGAATTTAACAAACAAAATAATGCCTTGTGAGAATTACGTAATTCCACATGACAGGAGAGGCGTTTTATGTACGACAAATATTGGAAGACACAAAGAAAATTCTACACAGTTTTTTATTACATTAGCTCCAGCCCCTTGGATGGACACCAAATATGTTGCTTTCGGGTAAATAAGTGTCTATTTAGATAATATCGATATTATTAATTTATTTATTATACAGGACGACGTCACAAAATATCATCTTGATTACTGAATACCACAACAATTTACTCATTTTTGTTGCTTTTGGGTAAAAAAGTGTCTAATTGGATATATTGATATTATTAATTTTTATATTAAACAGGACGTCATCAAAATATATTCTTGACAACTGAATATTACAAAAATTTTCTTTTTTACGGTTCATTTTCAGTATTGATACTTTGTCCAGTATTGTAGGCAACTACTTCAAGGAGAAGAAATATTGAGAGCTATCGAAAACGTCCCTACTTATTACGAATCACCCAAATACCCCATAGACATAATAATGAGCGGGGAAGTAACCTTGGACGGTATACCTGATTACTTCACTTCGACAGATCATCCCGGATATCAAAGTATTCAACCCACGGATGACATGTGCTATAAAGACAATTATAATATGGTACCAACAACGTCTAGATTCTCTATAACGAAGTTCAGACATGGTTTGTACAGTTTGGAAACAGATATGAGGAATTATCTGACGTTTCCACAATTACCGGATTATCTAATGCCGAGAATTGACAAAACTGGATCCGAAGGAAGTAAGTAACAATATTTTATGTTACAGTAAGTTTTTTCTGACAAGTAATTGTAATATTGATAAACAATGAAGATTCACTTTTTTGAGTAGTTTTATGGTTTAATGTCAAAAAAGAAGACGAAAACAATTGTGTAACTACCAAAGTAAAATTAGTCACTTTCTAGTCATTTTTGGTAGAATTAGATATAGAGTGATTTAGGTCGTCTATAAGTAAATAAGTGATTTATGTTTATAATTGATATAAAATCATTTTATTTTTCAAGAAAATCTCGTGTTCACGTATTTGTTATTACTATTTTGAGGTTATAGCAACTTTTGTTATTTAGATGATCAAAACAGTGACCGAAATTGATTGTTAGTGGTTGATTTTACCATTTTTCACCTAGTAAGTGTTAGTTTTAGAAAAAAAAGATGATTTATATTAACAAAATCTCGTTTTCACGTATTTGTTATTACTATTTTGAGGTTACACAAACTTTAGTTATTTAGATTATAAAAATGATTGTTAGGGATTGATTTTACTATTTTTTACCCTATAAGTGTTATTATTAGGAGTTTACATCAACAAAATTTTATATTACAGGTAGTACTAGTACTCTCGATATAGGAAAATTCGTTACATTGGACGTACAACCTCTGGTGTTACAAGATTCCGTTGTAGATTTTTCCAAGACTCAAAATATTCTAAAAGATTGCAAAATGCCAACCCAGAGCAATACTACATTGTAGAAGTTTTTATATATATCTGTATAAATATATGTTAGTGCCTCGTGAAGGGTTTTTTCTTCTAATTCGAATCACACACTGGTGAAAACAATACTGGAGATAGAGGAAGAAGAAAGGAGAGGAAAGGATACAAGATAATTTGAGATCAAAAGCAACGAATAAAAGAAGAAGAAGCATGGAAGTTATTCAAAGAAATTTTTGAAGAAATGGAGGAAATTTGTGGGTGAAGGAAGAACCAGGAACACTTGGCTACAACGAGTAGCGTAGGAAGAGTGAAAAGAGTGAAAGACAAGATTGATAGAAAAGAAGTGGGAAAATGGATGAAAGGAGAATGAAAACTGGAGTCCCAAGTAGAACATTGCTAGATAGAATTTCCTTCTTTTCGCTGTAACTTTGGTTTCATTCAAATAATTAAGTAATTTGGACGCCACATTGTTTATAAAAGCAATGATAACAAAAAAGAATTTGAGTGGATAAAAAAATTTTGAATAGAAAGTTACAAATATTGATTTTTGTTAATATATAGTGTGTTCCAATATAAATACTGTTTTCGATAATTAAAATCTCCAAAATGTATTTCAACTCAACACTTTAATTAAACAAATTTTAATTAACAACAAATAAATTTTCAATCGCACTCGTTAAATACCTTAATAGTTACGTGAGGATATTTCTGTCTCCAAAGATTCACCTGAAAGAAAAATGTTATCCTGTCAAGGATAGGAAGGAAACCGTGCAGGATTACGTACCTCTTCCATCGATATGGAATCGCAATAATACAAATCTAGCAATTGCAGTTTCGGTAAAGACATTAGGGCTTTTTCGCAAATCTGACTAGAGATATTTTTGATACCGAGGAAATCTAATTGAGTCAGTTCTTTACAAGATTTCAAAATCGGTGCTATCAAATTGTCCGTAAGTCCTCTCCATTCTGATAATATCAATCTACGATAACATTTTTATTATTTAATTCCTGCGTCAATAATTTGAGTCATTCATTAAATAAAACGACAGTTCAGAAAAAAACTAAACAAGATTCGAAGGCAAACCTGTCCTACTACAGCCTTAGAAGCGCTACTCCAGGTCACCTAAGGATTCTAGAGCTAATAAATCTTGAAACCGATGGACCAAATGCATAGCATGTTGGAAGAAGATACCCCATTGGAAGTGGTAATTAACGACCCCCAATCATGGATCAACAAAAATCTTCTGCAAGCTTTCTGGTACACAGACGGTTCGAATCTAGCGTAAGGATCAGGACTGGGCATTTCCTGACCAAAATGCAAGCTCTCCTAACTCTAGGAACGTCACTAGCCATTTTTAAGGCAGAGTATAAAAGCGCTAGCTAACAAAAACAAAGTAACCCTAATGTGGCTTACATGCCACCAGAGTGTACCAGGAAAAGGTGGGACAAAAAAAAGGTTTAAAAAGTACTAGTACTTAAAAATGTGCCTTCAGCAGCAAAAATTGTGGGGAATAGGTTTGGGAAGTACTAGCAAATAAAAAACGTGCACTATACAGTAACAACTATTGACGGAAGTCTTGGGAAAGGTTCCTTAAGTGCTGATATGTGAAAAATGTGGGCAAGGTAGTACTGATGACATAAAACAGTCCGGAAAACGTTTTAAAAGTACTAGTACATTAATAAACGCACCATAAGCAGCAAGAACTATAAACAATTCTTGGACATGTACGGAAAGGTTTGTAGAGTGATGATATGTTACAAAAATGTGCCCTGAGTAGTACTAACTACAAAAAAACTGTTCGCAAAAAAATTTAAAGTAGTACTACTGAAAAAACGTGCTCCATTCAGCATGTAACTATCGACGAAAGTTTTGAAAAAGGTTCCTAAAGTGCTGATATGTAAAAAAATGTGCCCTGGATAGTACTTATTACAGAAAACAGTCTGGAAAAGGTTTTAAAAGTACTAGTACATAAAAGAGTCGTTTTTATAGGCAATAACTTTCGACAGAAGTTTTGAAAATGTTCGTGAAGGGCTGATATGTAAAAAAATGTACCCTGGATAGTACTTATTACAGAAAACAGTCTGGAAAAGGTTTTACAAATACTAGTATATAAAAAAGCCCTTCTCATAGGCAATAATTTTCGACAGAAGTCTTGAAAAAGATTTGTAAAGGACAGATATGTAAAAAAATGTGCCCTGGATAGTACTCTCATTGCAGAAAAAAGCCTAAAAAAGGTTTAAAAGTTACTATTATATGAAAAAACCGTGCGCTAGGCCTCGAGAACTACAGGGGATTGTTGGATACATACAAAAAGATTTGTAAAGAGATGTTATGTTACAAAAAAGTGCTCAGGGTAGTACTAACTTTAACAAACTTTCCAGAGAAGCTTTTAAAAGGAGTACTACATAAAAAACGTGCTCTATACAGCAATAATTATCGACGAAAGTTTTGAAAAAGGTTCCTAAAGTGCTGATATGTAAAAAAATGTGTTCTAGAGAACCATCATTATGGAATAACAGTTAGAAGAAGGATGAAAAAGTACTAGAACACAAAAAAAACGTACCTTCAATAGAAAAAACTTGCAAAACGGTTTGTAAATTGCTGAGATGCAACAAAAATGTGCCCTAAATAGTACTCTTTTCAGAAACCAGTCTGGAAAAGATTTTAAAAGTACTAGTACATAAAAAAACCGCCCTATACGGCAATAACTATTGTCAGAAGTATTGAATAAGGTTCCTAAAGAGCTAATAGGTAAAAAAATATACCCTAGATAGTACTAATTATAGAAAAAAGCCTGAAAAAGGTTTAAAAGTTACTATTATATGAAAAAACCGTGCCCTAGACCTAAAGAACTATAGGGGATTGTTGGATACCTACAAAAAGATTTGTAGAGATGTTATGTTACAAAAAAGTGCCCAGGGGAGTACTAACTTTAAAAAACTTTCCAGAGAAGCTTTTAAAAGGAGTACTACATAAAAAACGTGCTCTATACAGCAATAATTATCGACGAAAGTTTTGAAAAAGTGTTGATATGTAAAAAAATGTGTTTTAGAGAACAATCATTATGGAATAACAACTAGAAGAAGGTTGAAAAAGTACTAGAACATAAAAAAACGTACCTCGAATAGAAAAAACTATAAAAAATTTGCAAAACGGTTTGTAAATTGCTGAGATGAAACGAAAATGTACCCTAAATAGTACTCTTTACAGAAAACTATCTGGAAAAGGTTTTAAAAGTACTAGTACATAAAAAAACCGCCCTATAGGCAATAACTATTGTCAGAAGCTTATAAAAATGTGCCCTAGGGAGCAATAATTATAGAATAATAGCCAACAAAAGGTTTTGAAAGTACTAAAACATAAAAAAGACGTACCTCGAATAGAAAAAACTATGGAGAATTATAAAAAAGGTTTGTGAGGTACTAGTACATAAAAAAACCGCCCTATAGGCAATAACTATTGTCAGAAGCTTATAAAAATGTGCCCTAGGGAGCAATAATTGTAGAATAATAGCCAACAAAAGGTTTTGAAAGTACTAAAACATAAAAAAGACGTACCTCGAATAGAAAAAACTATGGAGAATTATAAAAAAGGTTTGTGAGGTACTAGAACATAAAAAAACCCGCCCTATACGGCAATAACTATAGTCAGAAGTATTGAAAAAGGTTCCTAAAGAGCTAATAGGTAAAAAAATATACCCTAGATAGTACTAATTACAGAAAAATGTTTGGTAAAGGTTTAAAAAGTACTGTAACATTAAAAAAAATATGTCTTGGTGAGGAATCGACATAGAGAACCTTCAGACGTCTAAATAGAGTTTCGTAAATGACCATTACGTAAAGTAAAATATGCCAAAGGCAACAATAATCATAAATTATCATCAACAACCACGGATAAAGATTTCTAAGTACCTATATATAAAAAAATATAGATCATACATATTATAAATACCTTTTCAATTTCGGACATCCCTCGGCGATATAATTCAAACAATTCCCAGGATCTTTGTTAACGAAACACCAACCAAGATCTAATTCGGTCAAATTATGACAATTGCTCAATTGCTTTACACCTTCGGCAGTCAAAGAAAACGTTTTCCAAGAACTCCATGTCGACAATTTCTTATTATATTCCACAGCAGTATCGACAACTTGATCTAACCGTTGGATATTTTCGCATAAATCTGAAAAAAAAAAACGATAAAAGTCTATAAGAATCGCTAAGCTATGAAGAGAAGACACAAAGAAACATTACGAGGAGAGAACAGATGAAGGAATGATGAAATTAGAAGACAAAATCCCCGAAATTGATGGAGCTAATTAGTGAGGTATGCGGAACAAGTTAAACAACAAACCAAGAGGAACTAACACACTGGTGGAATGAAGGAATATAAATGGAAATAAAAGAGAGAAAAGCAAAGTGAAAAACCTAATGAAAGAAGCTAAGGATAAGTCTTGGAAAGAGTTCGGAAAAAGTATGGAGAAATAAGCAACTCGAGAACTACAAATGGTAAAATTAAAACTGGACTATTAGACACATGGAAGGTACATATAGAAGCAAATAAAGACGAAGAACAGTCAGAAATAGAAGACGGATATACAATAGAAACAAGCGCAATATGTGCAGAGCCGAAACTAGAAATGAAAAAGAACGAGATGATAAAGGCGACAGAAAAACTAAAAATAGGTAAAACAACGGGAATGTAATATGAGATAAAGACGAAAATGCAAATAACAGAAAAAATAACAGATACAGACAGTGGGATTTACGATGCAGAAGTTGATTTAGAGAAAATCTTCGATGGTACAATTTCTTTGTTGTTGTTTCTTCTAGTCATGGAAGAAATAGCTAAAGAAGTGAACGAAGAAGTAGAAAATAATCTAAAAAAAAAACGAAATAATGTATGCGAACGATCTACTAATATATATAATATAAAAGAAGGGCTACAAAATAGAATACAGAAGTGGAGGAGTAATGATAAAGATGCGAAAGACAGAAATAATGAAAATATCAAACGAACCAGAAGAAATAACTGTGCAAATACAAGAATTGGAAAAGAAGAGTGTTGAAGAGTTAACGTCACTCAATAAATCGTACGACTAACTAAGAAAAACACAAAAAATCTCTTTCAAGAGCAATTACAATCATTCCAACGCTTCTTTAACTTCTCGATGCCGTGTTTGTAGAAGGATTTGTCTTTTAACTCAAAATAAGCTTCAGTTTCATCAATTCCTTCTTCCTTTCAGTCACTGGGGGGTAGATTTGGACAATACGGTGGTTGAGGAAGCAATTCGAAGTGTAATTCAACCAATTTAACCATCGTTGCCGTCGAATTGTGATTCGGTGCATTGTCTTAGTGAAACAGCGGTTTTTTCTTTGATTTTCGTATTCAAACGATCCCTTTTCAACAATATCCCATGCGTATCCCAAAATACTGAAGCCATTACCTTCCCAGCTGACTGTGGCGCCTTTGGACGTGGTTCACCGGCTGCAGTCAACTAAGATGATGATCGTTTCGATTCCGAAGTGAAGTTATGGATCCATGTTTCATCTATTGCCACATATCGACACGAAAAATATGTGTAAACATGGCCAAACACTGATTTAAATCATCAACGCGTTGTTGTTTTCGATCGACTGTGAGTTTGCGCGGCGCCCACTTTGAAAAAAGCTTTTTCATCGTGAAGTTTTGGAGTAATAACATCACTTGGTCGATCAGAACATTCACCATCGTCGGTGTCTATACGACCACGTAAAACAAATAACAAATTGTTCTTTTCGATCGAGCAGAGTCCGGATAACACGTTTGAAACCATTGCTAACGTCATATGGATTCGACAATGGCCGCGCCATCTGTGTGTCAGTCACACGATTTATTGAGTGATGTTGAGAGACAATCGTAAGACCAGAAGGAAGAATTGGGTGATAACACCAACCACCAACGCTGATGTATGGTTGCGAAGGACAGGAAATGGAGGAATAGCAAAAAAACTGGAAAAAACGAACTGAACTAGAGTCGAGCTAAACAGGAATCAAAAGATAGCATTAAATGGAGAAGAATTTATCATTTTAATCGGTCCTTTTAGAAGATTCGGGGCTAATATAGATCCACACACCTCTTCAAGTTTATTCGAGACCGTAACTAGTAAAAAATAAACGCGGATGTTGATTATTTTGATTGAAACTTACCTAAAATAATAACAGATAAATGCGGGTTCGATTTAAGTATCGATATAACGTGACAATCGTGAATATTGGTCGAGGTAAGATCCAAACAAACCAACTTATTCAAGCTAGTCAATAACGAGAAGTTGATGGTGAAACACGATTTGACATTATTCAATCTTAAATCTAAAATTAGAAAATTCGTATGAGGACGTCGAGAATATTTCAATTTCAACATTTATTAGTATGTTGATTGTGGAAATATGTTACCTACTAGTTCTCCACACTTGGACGTTTCCAACATGATCTGACAATTTAAAAAATTGCAGTTCGCTAAAGATAAGTGAGTGAGAAATTTCTGATTCGTTCCGATGAATCTAAAAACATTTTTCACTTTGAAATTTTCCTACTTTGAGTTCTATGTGTGTTGTTATAGAAAGTAATGAACAATTAAATGGTGTGGAGTGTATATCAAGTTTTTTAAATCGATTCGAACAAAATCTGAACAGTTGAAAAAAAAAATCGAGCTTTTAGTCGATTATTTTGATCAGTTCTAATCGAAATCTTAATGATTGAAACATAGGAAACTCGAGATTTAGGAATTTCGATTTCGATTTACTACCACAAATGTTGCCGTTTAAAAAATATATCGATTTAAATCGGAATCTGAAAAGATCGATTTTAATTGTTTATTTTTCGATTTACTACCATAAGCGTTGATGTTTGAAGAATACATCGATTTTAATCGAAATCTGAATGAATGAGTTGAAAAAATCAAAGTTTTGAAAGATTGATTATTGAAAAATTGATTTTTTTTCGATTTACTACCATAAATGTTGATTGTTTGAAGAATACATCGATTTTCTTATCGATTTTAATCGAAATATAAATAATTGGATTAAAAAACTCGAAGTTTTGAAAGATTGATTATTGAAAAATTGATTTTTTTTTCGATTTACTACCATAAACGTTGATTGTTTGAAGAATACATCGATTTTCTTATCGATTTTAATCGAAATATAAATAATTGAATTAAAAAACTCGAAGTTTTGAAAGATCGATTATCTAGAAAATGTTTATTTTTCGTAAAAACTACCACAAATGTTGATGTTTGAAGAATACATCGATTTTCTTATCGATTTTAATCGAAATCTGAATGAATGAGTTGAAAAAATCAAAGTTTTGAAAGATTGATTATTGAAAAATTGATTTTTTTTTCGATTTACTACCATAAACGTTGATGTTTGAAAAATACATCGATTTTCTTATCGATTTTAATCGAAATCTGAATGAATGAGTTAAAGAAATCAAAGTTTTGAAAGATTGATTTTTGAAAAATTGATTTTTTTTCGATTTACTACCATAAACGTTGATTGTTTGAAGAATACATCGATTTTCTTATCGATTTTAATCGAAATATAAATAATTGAATTAAAAAACCGGAAGTTTAAAAAGATGGTTCATCTAAAAATTGATAATTTTTCGTAAAAACTACCACAAATGTTGATGTTTGAAGAATACATCGATTTTCTTATCGATTTTAATCGAAATCTGAATGAATGAGTTGAAGAAATCAAAGTTTTGAAAGATTGAATATTGAAAAATTGATTTTTTTTCGATTTACTACCATAAATGTTGATTGTTTGAAGAATACATCGATTTTCTTATCGATTTTAATCGAAATCTGAATAAATAAGTTAAAAAACTCGAAGTTTTGAAAGATCGATTATCTAGAAAATGTTTATTTTTCGTAAAAACTACCACAAATGTTGATGTTTGAAGAATACATCGATTTTCTTATCGATTTTAATCGAAATCTGAATGAATGAGTTGAAAAAATCAAAGTTTTGAAAGATTGATTATTGAAAAATTGATTTTTTTTCGATTTACTACCATAAACGTTGATGTTTGAAAAATACATCGATTTTCTTATCGATTTTAATCGAAATCTGAATGAATGAGTTGAAAAAATCAAAGTTTTGAAAGATTGATTATTGAAAAATTGATTTTTTTTCGATTTACTACCATAAACGTTGATTGTTTGAAGAATACATCGATTTTCTTATCGATTTTAATCGAAATCTGAATAAATGAGTTAAAGAAATCAAAGTTTTGAAAGATTGAATATTGAAAAATTGATTTTTTTTTCGATTTACTACCATAAATGTTGATTGTTTGAAGAATACATCGATTTTCTTATCGATTTTAATCGAAATCTGAATGAATGAGTTGAAGAAATCAAAGTTTAGAAAGATTGATTATTGAAAAATTGATTTTTTTTTCGATTTACTACCATAAATGTTGATTGTTTGAAGAATACATCGATTTTCTTATCGATTTTAATCGAAATCTGAATGAATGAGTTGAAGAAATCAAAGTTTAGAAAGATTGATTATTGAAAAATTGATTTTTTTTCGATTTACTACCATAAACGTTGATTGTTTGAAGAATACATCGATTTTCTTATCGATTTTAATCGAAATCTGAATGAATGAGTTGAAAAAATCAAAGTTTTGAAAGATTGATTATTGAAAAATTGATTTTTTTTTCGATTTACTACCATAAATGTTGATTGTTTGAAGAATACATCGATTTTCTTATCGATTTTAATCGAAATCTGAATGAATGAGTTGAAAAAATCAAAGTTTTGAAAGATTGATTATTGAAAAATTGATTTTTTTTTCGATTTACTACCATAAACGTTGATTGTTTGAAGAATACATCGATTTTCTTATCGATTTTAATCGAAATCTGAATAAATGAGTTAAAGAAATCAAAGTTTTGAAAGATTGAATATTGAAAAATTGATTTTTTTTCGATTTACTACCATAAATGTTGATTGTTTGAAGAATACATCGATTTTCTTATCGATTTTAATCGAAATCTGAATGAATGAGTTGAAGAAATCAAAGTTTAGAAAGATTGATTATTGAAAAATTGATTTTTTTTTCGATTTACTACCATAAATGTTGATTGTTTGAAGAATACATCGATTTTCTTATCGATTTTAATCGAAATCTGAATGAATGAGTTGAAGAAATCAAAGTTTAGAAAGATTGATTATTGAAAAATTGATTTTTTTTTCGATTTACTACCATAAACGTTGATTGTTTGAAGAATACATCGATTTTCTTATCGATTTTAATCGAAATCTGAATGAATGAGTTGAAAAAATCAAAGTTTTGAAAGATTGATTATTGAAAAATTGATTTTTTTTCGATTTACTACCATAAATGTTGATTGTTTGAAGAATACATCGATTTTCTTATCGATTTTAATCGAAATATAAATAATTGAATTAAAAAACCTGAAGTTTAAAAAGATGGTTCATCTAAAAATTGATAATTTTTCGTAAATACTACCACAAATGTTGATGTTTCAAGAATACATCGATTTTCTTATCGATTTTAATCGAAATCTGAATGAATGAGTTGAAAAAATCAAAGTTTTGAAAGATTGATTATTGAAAAATTGATTTTTTTTCGATTTACTACCATAAATGTTGATTGTTTGAAGAATACATCGATTTTCTTATCGATTTTAATCGAAATATAAATAATTGAATTAAAAAACCGGAAGTTTAAAAAGATGGTTCATCTAAAAATTGTTAATTTTTCGTAAATACTACCACAAATGTTGATTTTTCAAGAACACATCGATTTTCTTATCGATTTTAATCGAAATCTGAATGAATTAGTTGAAAAAATCAAAGTTTTGAAAGATTGATTATTGAAAAATTGATTTTTTTTCGATTTACTACCATAAATGTTGATTGTTTGAAGAATACATCGATTTTCTTATCGATTTTAATCGAAATATAAATAATTGAATTAAAAAACCTGAAGTTTAAAAAGATGGTTCATCTAAAAATTGATAATTTTTCGTAAATACTACCACAAATGTTGATGTTTCAAGAATACATCGATTTTCTTATCGATTTTAATCGAAATCTGAATGAATGAGTTAAAGAAATCAAAGTTTTGAAAGATTGATTATTGAAAAATTGATTTTTTTTCGATTTACTACCATAAACGTTGATTGTTTGAAGAATACATCGATTTTCTCATCGATTTTAATCGAAATCTAAAAAATGAATTACAAAACGTGATGTTATAAAAGATCGATTATCGAAAAATTGATTTTTTTTCGAATTAGTACCATAAACGTTAATGTTTGAAGAATATATCGATTTTCTTAACGATTTTAATCGAATTATAAATATTTAAGTTAAAAAACTCGAAGTTTCAAAAGTTTATTTTTTTTTTTGTATTTACTACGACAAACGTAAATGGTTGAAAAATTTACCGATTTTAACCGAATACTAAATAAATGAGTTAAAAAACTCAAAGTTTTCAAAGATCGATTTTATATAAATTCATCCTTTTCCGATGTAAAACCACAATTATGGCTGTTTTACGAATATATCAATTTTCTAATCGAAATCAATTGAATAATGTGTTTAAAAATCGAAGTTTTAGAAAATCGATTTTCCAGAAATTAATATTTTTCAGTTTACTACTACTTGATAAAACATCGCCGTTGAAAAAATATATCGAATCAAATAAAAATCTGAAAAAATCGATTTGAGGAATCGAAATTTTTTCCATTCAATCTTCTAGTTTGTATTTCAAATATTAAAATCCAACCATAGACATAGTAATTCTATGAATCCAATGAATGTGGAATATTTTAGGTTATGTGGATAAATAAACGTAAAGTATAATAAAAAATCCAAATCATTAAAATCAACCTGACATTTACCATAGGTTATAAACACAGACAAACCTCAGATTAAATTTTTTTAAAAGAAAAATTGTTTGTTATAGTTTTTTTTTTAAATAAATTTCAATGGTTAATGTATTAAATTAATAATTCTTAGCACGTCACTTTGTTCTCAAATTTTAAATGAACAGATTGCAACCAAAAATTAAATTATACATATTCTATTGTGTCCTAAAAAGCATTTTAAAGTTTAAAAAGTCTCTCCTGTAAGTCATTTTCCTTCCGCACCCTTCAATCATTACGCAACTGTCTAAATTTCGAAATTATTTAGTAAAAATAAACTTACATTGCGACAAGTTGATCGAAACCATCGATATCATTACCACACCAAGACAAATCTAATTTTTTCAACGTCTTTGATTTATCCATAAAACACTTTATAGTATCACAGTTAACAAGGTGCCAATATGGCTGAAAAAACCATACAAATTTATATATAGCTCATGTTGATCAACTACGAAATCAATTTCTCACCTTTAAATTTAAATTTTGATACAAAATAGCGTCTGAAGTTATAAAATTCCATCTTTTATTAACTCTCGAACATCTACTTAAAGATTTCAAATCCAAATATTGGAAAATATGTAAAATAACTTCATTCTACAATTCGAAAAGTTGACTTAGTTTTTTGTACATGGGGAAAAGTGGAGCATGATCAACTACTGACAAAAATTTTTGTAGTTTAGTATTTGTTTAGCAGCCATCAATTTGTAAGCATGGAAAAAATTGGTCATCGTTATGTGATACAATACTTTTATTTGAGAGGCCTTAGCCCAACCAATATGTAAACTGGACTAGATTCTACTCTGGGTGAGAATGTTCCTTTGTTATTAACAATTAAATATTGAGTAGCAGAATTTAATCGAGACCTGCGTATTGCCCTAGACAGCAGTAACTATTGTCAGAAGTCTTTAAAAAGTATCAGAAGTCTGAAAAAACGTTCATAAAGTGCCGATATGAGATGAAACTGTGTCCTAGTTAGTAATAATTGTAAGGAAATTCTAAAAAAAAAGGTTTAAAATGTAATAATACATAAAAAAATGTTATTATGTTTAAAAAATTCCCATCAAATGTGAAAACTGTTTGATATATTTCATCAAGAGATTCTCCTTTTTGATTAACAACTTTTTATCAGACCTGTTGAAATAATCCATAAAAAATTTACCCTCTAACGATAATTATATATTAAACTAAAAATAATAAATATCTTTCTCAAACTTACCGGTAAATATGAAAAACAATCTAATCTGTTGTTCTGTTCATCTACACATGAAATATTCATTTTTGATGCTTCAAGTTCCACTATTTGAACAGAACTTATACCTCTCGACATTATAGCTTTCTCTATTTGCGAAGCAGGTTTATACCCTCCCAAAAGAATAGCTTCAATAGAATAATGATATTCTAAATGGCTTTGGTTAAATTCCAAACGAATTGTACTGAAAAATGAAATTTAATCACATCTATTATTAAAATAAATAAATATATATATATATATATATATATATATATATATATATATATATATATATATATACTTTATTAAGTAATTGACTTCTCGAATTTTAGGATGAAATTTTCTAGCATTATGAGGTAGTTTTTCCGGTGCGCCTTCCCATAATAATATCCACGGTCTATCAGTCCTAAATAATAATTTACCCCAAATTCTAACTACCGCTCCAGGATTAAATACTTCATATACACATATATCTTTTGGAAGAACAGCACCTTCAAATCTATAAATAAATTAACAAAGTAGTATAATTTTTCCAAATTTAGAAAAAATCATCTTACTGGACGATAATATAATCTTGAGCTCCCAAAGGATCGTAATCCTGAGGTCTGTAATTTGGCTGAAGCTTCTCACTACATTTCAACCAATTACCATAATGTCTCTGTGAATGAGTTTAATTTAATTATAATAATTATACTTAAATGGCAAAAAACGTTACGAGATTTTGTTATAAGCACATTATGACGAGAAAATTATATTACTTACCAAACAATAAGCTTCGGGAAAATCTCCATAAGCAGGATAATGTTCGTATTTGCCTATAACATTATTAGGAGAATAATAGAAACTATTAGAATAATTATATCTTGAAGTGTAATCTACAACTTTTTGAACATAATATTCAATTCTCCCCATGCTGAAACACTTTATTATTCATATCAATTATCTAATTGATTTATATTCTGGATTATTTTTGTTGATCACCAGATAATTTTCTGTCAAAGTCATATGGTAAGATGCGATGTTCCATTTTCTGCCTCCGGATTCGATCAGATAATATAAGTTTCAAACAAATGAATGCAAATTATAATTAAACGTTCGGAAAGTAATCCGGATCCCATTTGCTGTAATTCGGAAAGAGAATTTTCAAAATTATTAACCTCCTAAACGGTTATTTTTAATAAATTTAACAACAAAGTGAGTAATATGCTATTGAGCCTTGCGTTGTTTTATAATTTTTTGCCTTTCCGCCATAAAAATAGCTCTTTGTTGTGAAATACGTGAATGTCATGAATTGCTGATAAATACTCAGTAATGATTATTTAAACATCTAAAATATATTACATAATTAAATTGAGATTCATAAATATAAAAAAACCTATAAGAAATAAATTATTAAAGTAGTAAAAATAAACTTCTTTTAAATTGAGTTTACATTTAAATTTTCCGCCAAAAATTCTCATCAAAATCTTGTTTTGGGTAGAATCCCCAATCAGCTGATAGGTGATATATCTGATCCAAAATCAGTTTTCAAAATTTAATTTATATTAAAGAATATTTAATGATGATATGTATTGATTATAGGTTTCCTCAATTGAAATTACTTCTAAAAATAGACCAAAGTAGTTCGTAACGTCAAGATTTTATATATTAAAAAAAAATTTCAATTGAAAGAGACCTAGAAACAAGACAAATCTTCATAAAATACATATAAAAAAGTGCTAGAAATAAAAAGTTGAAGGTATTATATAATATATATTTATAAATTCTAATAATATCGCATAGAAAAATTATCACGAATAATATTGATATAAACATAGCATAATAGATTACGCAGTGCAAAGCTCGAACGCAGTAAATTATTATTTTTCACTCTATGTCAATAATCAAACGGATATAAACAAAAAGTGTAAATAGTAGGAACAGTTTTTAAATTGAAAATATTTATTAAAGTTTATGTTTTTTAAAATACAAATTTACAATATTTATTAGAATGAAACTTTTTACTACATTTTTTGTTTTAATGAAACTCTTTATTATTTGTTCAACTACTGTTAAAAGTAGTGACCAATTAGGTAAAATATGGGGCCCCGGTTTATCTCCGGAAAAGATCGTAATGCCAGCTAGATATTTTTTTGTTAATCTCATAACCAACAATGGGTAAGTATACGTTAATTTTAATTGATATTATTTAGTATTTTCCGAAATTTATATCTACAATGTTAAATCTAACTTTATTTTCATTTTAGGAGTACAGTTGGTGAAAATACAGAGTTACAGGTAGTCGTGGATGGAAAAACAAAGAATAACAAACCATGTCGTATATGGACTAACGTTCTTGATAGAAAAGATAACAGTTACATTGTAAGGTATAAATTATATGAAACATGCTCTTATTTAAAAATTTCTGTCACCTATAATAATGAACATTTAGCAAAATCTCCCTATTTAATAAATTCTCCTGTTAAATCGGATGATTGCGTTTGTCCCACGCGAAATATTAACAAATCATTAAACGCGTGGGAGTGTGGGTCTGTACCAAAGTTTATAAATGATAAATTGAGTGTGTTTAGGAAGATAAATTGGACGGAACAGAGAAAAGAAGTAAATATTTTTACATAGCGATTGAATATACGAAAATAAACGATTTTTATTTGTAGATTATAGAGAGATTTAATCAACCACACTCTGTAAGCCTCTGTCATTACATAGTTAAAAATAATAAAATATACAGAAAATGTTATGGGAAATATGTTGGTTTTAATATATTTGTAGATAATATATTGTTATCATTAACTAGAAAAGTAGTTTTACCAGATGTAGAGTTTTTTTCGAATTTGGGCGATTGGCCATTATCCACTTTAAAGAAAAAATATCCAATTTTTTCTTGGTGCGGCAGTACTGATAGCTTTGATATTATAATGCCCACTTATGATATAACCGAATCTACTTTGGAGAATTTGGGAAGGTAATGTAAGTTTTTGTTTAATTTTGGTTTAGCAAAAATCGATTTTAGACACAAATTTGATGGTAATTGACTCAATTTAACTTCTCTCTACTGAACGGCCCAAATTTCAGTCGAAGAAACGAATATATTACAAAATTTTTTAATTAACTCCAAAATTAAATGAAAGATAAACTTTTTTGGGTGGTATTTGTACCATTTATTATGATTATTTTTATTTCCTTTGTTCTCTTTCGGTAAAAATTTTGGAAATGAGATTTATGTTATAACCATAGAATCCAAAATTTTTCTCGACTTTTTTTCCATCTATTTGTCACCTTTTTTGAGGAATGTAGTATATTTTCAAAAAATACGTAATAAAACACAATTCAAATAAAGAAACAGTTGAATTTAATATTCTAAACAATTTTTACAAATCCTAACCTAACTTTATTTAGGTTAGGATTTGTTGTTAGCCTTTTCCAGAAAGACATCATTAACATTTCGGCCATTTTTATTTTTTGACATACAATGTCATTCGAATACTTGTTGTATTTGTAAACAATGGAGAGATTTTTATTATTAAATCCTTAATCTCATGCACAATTATTCGAAAATGTCTTATTATCATCGTGTTGTGAATTGTTCATCGCTTTCTGAGCGAGATAGCGTATCATTTTTCTGATTTCCTTCCGTTTTAACCAATAGAAAGCATTTAAATGTACTGTCGGAAATCAGAAGAAATGTGAGTTTAAGTGCTTTGAAACGGACGCCTTCAACAAGAAAAGCATAGGGGTCAAAATTGTTTATAATTTTTTGGTTATATCGGCACTTCTCAAGGTCAAATAATACATTAGTTAAGTTATAAGGGATGTAGAAGAAAACCAATCTAGTACAAACATTTATATTTTTTATGGGACACTCTATATTCACTTCCATCCATTTTGTCGAAATAATGAAAAATAACAATACTAAAAACACAAAAAAACTCACAATTGAAACACAAGGTTACGTTACAAAATGTAGAATGAATGTTTTGTGTGCCACCTAGGGCAAAATGACTTGTCAGTCACGTATTCTAAAATAGTCCATTGTAGAAATTGTTTTATTAAATACGAGGGATTTTAAAAAGTTTCTGGAATGTTCTAAAGATGAGCAAAAATTATCAATAACAAACAAATCCTAACCTAGTTTTGGTTAGGAATTGCGCAAATTTCTTAATAAGTTGAAAACATTGTTCAAATCATGATATTCAATAGTGTTTTTTTATTTTTCGTCTTTGTATTTACTTTTCGAAAAAAAATACGACTTTTGAGTACAGTTTTCGAGAGACAAATCGGAGAATTTGAGGTTTTTTATTGATCAAAATAATGTTTGAATTTTATATACTAAATATACAAAATACTAATTTTTCGATTTCTGAACACCAAAATAGGGTAAATCTCACTCTAACATTTACAAAAATTTATTGTTGAGGAAAATTGTGATTTTTTGTTAGGTTAGGGATACTTTGAGTTATATTTAAAGTAAATAACATGTAGAAATAAAATTATGTGAACCGTTGAGAGCCAGTGGCGGATCCAGAGACCTGTATTAAGGGAAGGTAACAAAGAATTATAAAAAAAATAGTCCATAGAGTTTGAAAACCAAAATTTTAAAACTTTTTTTCCCTATTTGACACCGAAATATAACAATTCAAACAATTTTCTTAAATTATTAAAAATTTTGAGAAATTTCTAACCTAACTTATGTTAATTTATTATTATTTATTTTTTTTTTCACAAATTGTTTATACTTTTCGAAAAAATACGACATTCTTTAAAAAAAATTTCAAGTATAAATTATGGGAGAGAAATCCGGAAAGTTTGTGGTTTTTGGATTTTTTATTGGTCAAAAAAGTGTCAAAATTTTGTTTTGTGAACTTAAATGCGTTGAAAAATTTAACGAAATGACAGAAAAGTTATTGGAAATATTAATTTTTCGATTTCTTATTATTTATTCATTGTTTTTTTTGTACCGAGAAGGATGGTTTCATGTGGAGGGCGAACGCTCCTGCTCGTAGTACTAAGGTAATTCTACAATTTATTTCTCCATTACTGTGTGTAGTATGTATGTAAAAATTATGTAACTTCCCTCAAATTTCGTTTCGATGGTCTGAAATTTGTATCGTTTGATTGGTTTTCGTTAAAACGAATTTTTTCTACATTCAAAGTATATTTTTACATAAATATTGAAATAATTATTTTAGAGTAACTCTGGATGTACTCTCAGTACAGGGTAATACTGATGGCCCATGGGAAACCCGAATACCCAAATTATTTTGGAGAGGTAGAGATTCTAACCAATATAGATTAGAATTGATAAAACTTTCCAAGGAATATCCGGATTTAATTAATGCTTCTTTAACTAATTTCTTCTTTTATAGAGATCAGGAACATATTTACGGACCAAAGACTGAACATATATCGTTTTTCAAATTTTTCCAAGTAAGTAATCATCCTCACAATTTTCTGCTGTGACAATTTGTCTTAACCATCTGGTTCTTTGTGTTATAATTCAGCTCTAGATCCTTGGCTTCAATCTTCACTATTCCTCTTCATTTCCTGCAGTCCTTTGCTACTTGCCAGTTTTTCTTTGGGATTCTTCTTCTTCTCCCTAAAGCATCATTTTCACAATTCTTTGCAATGTGTCCTAACTCCTGTTCTTTGTATTCGAACTATTTGTGTTGTAATTCAGTTTTACAGGTTTTCTTGACACTTGGCTTTAATCTTTTCCACTATTTTCTCCATTTCTTTCAGTTTTTTATCCTTCTCTCTACTCGATCCTTTCTACTTCATCTATATCCCACCTAATTTCTTGTAGCTATTTTTTCTTTGCAATGTGTCCCTAATAATCTTGCTCTTTGTGTTATAGTTCAGCTCTATGGGTCTTCTAGACGCTTGGCATCAATTTACTTCACTATCCCTCCCATTTCCTTGAGTCTTTTGCTATTTCTCTTTATTCAATCCTTCCTACTTCATCTATATCCTATTTGACATTTCGTAGACAGCTTTTCTTTGACTTCCTCTTCTTCTTTGTTAAAAAATAGTACAGAAAGATGTCTTTGTCTCTCCTATACCCCAATAATTACAATTTTATGGAATTTATTTATAAAACATTTTGTTTCGCCGTCCTTAAGTCTTCCTGTTTTTAGTACAAGTATCAGTTAGCTATTGATGGTACAGTAGCAACATATAGAATGCCGTATTTACTAGCTGGTGGTTCGTTAGTTTTCAAACCAGAATCGAAGTATTTCGAACATTATTATAAAGATTTAAAACCTTATGTTCATTATGTACCCGTTAAAAGTGACATCAGTGATCTTATTGAAAAAATAAAATGGGCTATAAATAACGACAAGGAAGCTAAAGAGATAGCTTCGAATGCACAAAAATTTGTTAATGAGAATTTGTTACCAAAAAATATATTCTGCTATTATTTCCACTTATTTAATGAATTTAGTAAAATTATCACCAGTAATATAGAAATTTTGGAAGATATGGAGTTTATTGAGCAAAAGAAGATGGAAAAATGTGATTGTAATAACAAAAAAGATGAATTATAAACTGTTTTTTTTTATTACCAACGAATCTTTAATCTTGAAATAAAATTACACATTTATGAGTTATAAATAAATTTATTTACAATTAATACCATTATTTTTATTTAAAAACCTTTACTGTATCCTGTTTTATCAACATTTATTAGTATTATCTCTAATTCGTGAAGAAGTTCTCTTTTTACAGCATCTGGTACCATGGATCTAGCTTTGGGTGTAATCTGAGCTATGAGCTCATCTACTGTTGGTACACGATTCTCTCCGTTATCTAAAATCGCTTTACGACACGCCAATTTTACTTGATCTCTCCAACCACTTTCAATAAGACGAGTCTGAACCAATTCCCTTACTCTGCAATAAATTTAAAAAAAAGTACATTACAATTTAAATAACAGGTATTTCAGTCTTTATCAAAATATGTTTTGATAAAGACTGAAATAGGTCGGAGCGTCAATTTTTATCTGTTATTTTAAACTGGTTTTCGATCGAAAGAAACCTAAAATTAAAGTAAATCATAACGAAATACATATAGAAAAAGTCTAAGAAGTAAAAATTTAAAGAAAATACGAGTTTACATTCATACTGATTATAAAAACAAACCTATCTAAGCCCTGATTTATATCCAAGTGAAGACTAATTTTTGAATCGTAATCTTGAGGCATTGTTTTTAACTAAAAATGTTTAAAAAGTTTTGACAAATTGAGGTTAGTTTTATTTAGTAGTTGACAAATTAGGATTTTTCGTAAACTATGATCGGGTTAATCCGATCATGATCTGATTGCTGTTCGGAAATGCGTTCAGCTGAAGGGTTTTTCATTTGTCTATGGTTCTTTGAACTTCAAGTTATTGATTACCCTTAAATGGCTGTTTATCATTAATCCTCATGAGTAGGTTATTGACATTTGCAGTTTTTATACTTTCGGCATTTCATGGAAGCATTAACGCCCAAAAAAGTAATAAAAATCGAAAGTACTTGTATATAATGTTCTAAATTTGAAATTTTCACCGGAAATTGAACATGACTTTCGGAAACTGTGATCTAAATCTCGTTTTGGGGTTAGGATCCTTAATCAGCTGATAGGGTTATCCACCCGAACTCGGATTATAGCTTCCGAAAAGTTCTATTGTCTTTATCAATACTGGTACATTGAACACGAGTGTATATATATATATGTGCATATTACTGCGGTTAATTATATATCGTCTTATTCTACTTTAGCTGAAACTGAGACTACTTAGTTCTTTTAGGAAAAGAAAATTAATACTGGCAATTAAATTATATTCACAATTTTTCTATCTCTAGCCAAGATATTAGAAAACGTTGAGCGCACAAAACTTAAGTGTACTAGGTTTACTCACAGAACATACCCAAGTATGCTCTGTTGAGTTGCCTCCGTGCTCTTGTCACTGATTTCTGTATTGCTCTTTTTCTAATAGAAAGAAAAGGGCAAGTTAAAATTTGAGTTTATGCCGCCAAGATTTTGTTCAAAATTTTTGAAGACATTGAAAATCTAATAATTTTTTTATTTACCACTTCACTTTTATTATAAAAACACTACCGGATGCATTAGTGAGCAATCTTCTTCATCATCGATGTTAAAATAATTTTCGTTAATATTTCAAACTGCACTTTTCGGTTTTTTTAATATTATGATTTTATTTGTCTGAATTTTAAGATACGAAGATAATAAATCTCTGTTTTATGCATAAAACAGTTGAAATATGTTAAACATCCTGGGGTAAAAGAAAAGAAAACGCCAAACTGTGGACGGTGGAAAAAAGCACCTTTTTTTTATTTTTTAGAAAACTATAGTTTTATAGCATTAATAAATTATTTTAAATTCTATATTCTCATACTTAAAGTTAAAATCAGATCTATTATATTTCAGAGAATATTATTTAATTGAATAAATAATATAAATCAGAAATATAGACATGCGCACTTTAACAATTTCCTCGTGCTTTGCTTGGCAACGAGCTTATTTAACCTTACAATTGAAAATAAATCGGGAATGGGAATAATATCATAAAAGAAGCAAAAATGCAGGTTTCCGATCCTAATAACGTTAAAATTTACAATTTAAGTGCTGGAAAATCTTTACCAGAGGTAAATATTTCCATTTTTTATCATGTAACTATCATTTTTTCAAACGAAACTTTTAGTGGTTATCTGAGAGGAAAAGAAGAGCATTATTAAAAAAAAATGTTGATATTAGAAGACGTATTGAACTTATTCAAGATTTTGATATGCCCGGACTTAGTTCAACAGTAAAAGTTTCAAAAGATGGTCAATACATACTTGCAACAGGTATTTACAAACCTAGAATAAAATGTTTTGATGTAAACAATTTATCATTAAAATTTGAACGGTGTTTTGATTCGGAAGCAGTTACTTTTCAAATACTTAGCGACGATTATAGCAAGGTACTTAATAACTAGATTTTTTTCCATAATTTTATAAAAATTAATTTTAGCTCGTTTTTTTGCAATGTGATAGATATATAGAATTCCATGCGGCTTTTGGTCGGTACTACAGACTTCGAATACCAAAATTCGGTAGAGATATGCAATATGATTATCCTAGTTGTGATTTGTTTGTCGTTGGGGCTTCTTCTGATATTTATAGGTTGAATTTGGAAAGGGGACAGTTTATGACACCTTATACTAGTACAGCTTCATCTATAAATAAATGTTGTATCAATCCTTATCATCAGTTATTAATTTGCGGTACACAAGAGGGTAAAGTGGAAGCTTGGGATCAAAGAAGTAAATCTATAGTTGGTACTTTGGATTGCGCTTTTACGTGTTTTAACGAAAATAAAGAGTAAGATTTTTCTTTATAAAAATAGATTACAGGTTTTTACGGGATTTTTTTTAGTATGGAAAGTTTTCCATCAATAACAGCTTTAAAATTTAATGGTGCTTTACAATTAGGCGTGGGTACAGCTTCAGGACAAGTACTTTTATACGATTTAAGATCAAATAAACCTTTTTATATCAAGGATCACATGAATGATTTGCCTATAAAAGATGTAGAGTTCCATTATCAGCAGGATTTGGTGTTTTCTTTAGATTGTTCGGTATTAAAAATTTGGGAAAAAAATAATGTAAGTACCACTAATATAAATATGTTTGTATTATTTTTGTTTTGTTGTTATTTAGGGACAGTTATATACATCGATAGATGCTTCTACGGAGTTTAATAATCTTTGTACAGTACCTAATACGGGATTGTTATTTCTCGCCAACGAAAATCCTAAAATACAAACTTATTACATCCCCAGTATGGGACCTGCCCCTAAATGGGCGAGTTTTCTGGATTCTCTTACTGAAGAATTGGAGGAAAGTAACACTGAGAATGTTTATGACGATTACAAATTCGTTACTAAAGCGGAATTGGAGAATTTGGGACTTGATCATCTTGTAGGTACTAAATTGTTAAGGGCTTACATGCACGGGTAAGTGTTTTTACAATAAATATTTTATTTATGATAATTTTTAATTATTTTTAGTTATTTTATGGATATTCGTTTGTATAAAAAAGCCAGAGCGGTCGCGAATCCGTTTGAATTCGAGGAATACAGAAAGAAGAAGATAAAAGAAACTATTGATAAAGATAGAGAAAATAGAGTGCAAGTTAACAAACTTCCTAAAGTTAATAAAGATCTGGCGCTTAAATTGATGAACGAAGAACAAAATAGCAAGAAGAATAAAGTTAATGCTGCTAATTTATTGGTTGATAACAGATTTAAGGCTTTGTTTGAAAATCCAGATTTCGAAGTAGATAAAAATGCAGATGAATATAGATTATTGAATCCGGTATTGTCTCGATTGGATACTGCTAAAGCTAAAAAATTGAAGAAATCTTTGATATCGGAAGATTTCGAACCGATCGAGGTGAATATAATTAATTACGAATTTAATTGGAATTGGAAAAAAATCTTAATTTTTCTTAGGAGGAAATGGAAGGTAAAAATAGTTCCGAAGAAGACACAGAAGATGAATCTGAAGAAGAAAGTTCAGATGATGAACATACATGGTCGAAGGAACTTAAAAAACAACATAAAATGATAAATGAAGAACACAGGCAGCAAGAACTAAGGAAGGCCGAAGAAGATTTGAGGAATTTGGAAGAAGAGATTAAAAAACAACCAACTTTGTACGAATTCAAACATGGAGATGAGTTCAAAGGGCTTAATAGTATTAAAAAAAAGACTAACAGGTAAGTAATTGTTATTATAGATTCATAATATGTAATTTGATATTTTTTCTTTTACTTTTCTGAACAAATTGATTTTTTGCTAGTGGTTTTCTTCCTTTTGGTCACACAAACCAAAAAAATAACAAAAATGTTTTTGTGACTTTTAAAGAATTTCAGATGAAGTGGGAAACTTAAATAGGAACACTCTAATGGTACCTCCCTGGACAAGGCCACTCCAAAAAGTGGGAAAACCAAAATAGAAGCACTCTGATAGTGTCTTTATGGAGAGGATGACTCAAAAAAGTGGGAAAAATACTCTAATTTTGTTTTACTGGAAGGGATAACTCCAAAGAATGGAAGAAAATTATTTTGATGGTACTTTCTTGGCCAATGTTATTCCAAAAAGTGAGAAAACCAAAATAGAAGCACTCTGAAGGGGTCTTCCTGGTCAGGATCACTAAAAAAAGTGGGAAAACCCAAATAGTAACACTCTGATGCTATCTCTCTGGACATGATTACTCAAAAAATGGAAAAACATTCTGATAAAGGTTTATTGGAAAGGATAACTTCATTGATGGTGTTTTTCTGGTCAGGATCTGCCTAAAAATGGAAAAAATAAAAGCATCTACCCCTACCAGGATCATTACAAAAAGTGGGAAAAGCAAAATAAAAACACTCTAACTGAGTTTTACTGGAAAGGAATACTTCAAAAAATGAAAGAAAAGCACCTTGATAGTGCCTCCCTTATCAGGATCACTCCATAAAGTGTCTTCCTGAACAGGATTGCCCCAGAAAATTGAAAACCGGAATAGAAGCCATCTAATGGTGTATTCCTGGACAGGAATGCTCCAAAAAGTGGGAAACTAGGAGGAAAGCATTAGGTTGTTGCCTCCCTGACAAGGATTACTTCAGGAAGTGGGAAAACCAAAATAAAAACAATCTGATGGTGTCTTCCTGAGAAGATTTAGGATCAAAAAATAATCTAGAATCCAGTACAGGTACTGGAATTTATTACAACTCTTGAACTTGGTATGGAAGACACAATTATCTTATAGTTAAACTCCTAATCATCTGTCTACCTACAAAAAATTGTTTTTTTTTATTTCATATCAGCCGGTGAATAAATTCCTAATCTAAAAAAATTGTTTAGTCGTGTTTACAGAAAAATCAAAACATTGGCAGTGAACGTGTTAAATTATCATCTGCACTTTTACATATATGAAATTGTTGCTTACGCTTTTCCACTGTCTCCTGTGCTTGGGTAAGGAGAACCCAGTACGGGTCCTGGAATTTATCAGAATTCTAGAGCAGGATATAAAGGACACAATAGACTTTTAGTTTGTAGTGCAATATAACCACAAATTATCTGTTTAATAACATCCTGTAAAGAAAATTATTTCTAGGGCTCCTCTTAGTGAACGGTTAAAAGAAGAAGATGCCTCAGTTAAACTGTTGGGTTCCGTAGGTAATCGAGAAATGACTTTCTCGACTAGGAAAAGGAAGAATTTTTCATTGGAAGAGAAGAACCGAAGACATCGAGAAGAAAGGAAACGTTTAGTACGACCTGGTTTCACAATCAAATCCAAATACAAAACGAAATTCTCAGGTGGAAAACGACGTTAATATCATGTAAATAATAAGTTTTATTTCAGTTATTTGAAGTTTTTTTTTTCTTTTCGGTACCCCCCTGTAGTTTTTTAAATTATCCCTTCGGCAGTGAACGTGTTAACTTATTAATCGTATTGTTGCCAATTATGAAAAAATCTAAATTGCGGCAGTGAACGTGTTAAATTATGAACAGCATCGTTGTTACTATAAAAAAATCTTTATATCGGCTGTTAACGTGTTAATTTATCAATCGTCAATCCAAACAGTTTCAGTAAACGTGTTCAAGTATGAATCGATCTCCACCCATACTTTTATAGAAAAAAATTAAACTAAGTCAGTGAACGTGTTGAAACAGCGATCGTGCTAATTCATATAATAAAAATATATCATTTATTAACCATAATTGAAAAAAAAATCTGAACAGTGTCAATGAACGTGTTAAAATATCAACCCTATCGTTACCTTCGTAAGAAAGTCTTGACATCAGCAGTGAACGTGTTAATTTATAAATCGTATTGTTGCCAATTATAAAAAAATCCAAACAGTGGTAGTGAACGTGTTAAAACATAAAACGCTCATACCTTCATATGTGTTTCCATGAAAGATAGTCGAAGCAGCGGCAGTGAACGTGTTAATTCATCAAACGCACCGTGATTATAAATCAAGCTTAGCAGTGGTGGTGAACGTGTTAAAGTATCAAACGTTTCCAGGTTTCCATGAAAAAAAGTCGAAGCGGTGGCAGTGAACGAGTTAATTCATCAGACGCTTATATCTCCACGGTTTTCTAAAAATCCTGGCAGTGAACGTGTTAACCGTTCATATCTACAGCGATTACCTTTCAACAGTATTTATCACAAAATTAATCGTTTTTTTTATATTTACATTAAACGATACCCGAAATTATTTAACATTGAAAGAACGTATTGGTATTACACGTATTTATGTACAGAGATTTATTAATGCCCGATAATTAAAGGTTATCATAAATATGCGTTGAAAAAAAAGGATCACGTTGAAATTATATCTTTCATTACAACTCCGAGTTTTATAAAAACACCATGTGTTCTTTATAGTAAAAACGTTCAATATATTGGTATCGGTAAGTTTTTAATAAATACAAACACGAAAGGGATTTTAATTTATTATTTTAGTACGTAATATGAATTGATATGTTGGTAAACAATATGGCTTCCGGAGAAGAAATCACAAACTGGTCGTCCAGCATCGAGGTACGTTCCGTTTTTAAAGAATGGGATGGGTTTATAAACAGTACCGGTTCAAGGGTGATTTACGTCGGGATTAGTTGAAATAAAAAATGTTTTTAGGACACGGAGATTGTTAGCGTTGTAGTACCTGATAGTTCTACTCATCTAACAGTTACGGTGGTACTGAATTATTGTAAGAAGAAAATTTTAATACCGTATTTGCGTTATTTGAGTTTCATTGGATTTCGACCACTTTTGAATGATCAACAAGGTTCATGTTTTTGTGGAAAACTTCTAAATTTTCTTTATACTTGCCTTATAATTGTTGTGATGTTAGTTGGATATATGGTACACTATATGGCTTGTTTCAGGTGATTTTTTTTAAGTTATTTTTTTTTGATTGAGTTAAATGGGGTTGGTAATTGTACTAGAAAAAGGAAAAATTCGCTCAGATTCGCAATTGGGAAGTAGAGGGTGGACATTTAGGTTTTATATTGAAAAATATGGCGGTTAAAAATTTTAGAGGATTGAAAAATTTACATAACCTCAAAATTTTTGTGAAAAATGTGTTTTTTTTTTTAAAAAAATTGGTAGAGAAGTAGTTTTCATTGTTTTGAATCGTTTTATTTTAAAAAATTTAAATTTGTTTCTGAATTATTACAGCTACTTTATTAAAAGGGTTGTATTCAGGTAAAAAAAATTGATATTCCACAAATTTTAATAAAAAACCAATATATTTTTGTGCAAGGAAAAAATTTAAAATCAAAAATGAGTTTTTTTGTACTTTTTTCCAAGATTGAGGTTAGGTTATTGAAAAAATAATTTTTTATACGGTTTTAATCGTTCGAAAAACTTATAAATATTTGAAAAAATCGATATTTCAGTATATGAAAAGAAATTGAAAACCAAAAACAGTTTTTTTTTCAAAAACAGGGTACAGAAAACCGTTTTTTTGTTTTTAAAATTATTTTCTTATAAAAAATCGTCGATTTTTGTAAAAAGTGGCATAGTGGTTTGTTTTTTTCGTGTATTGAAACAAATTTTCAACAATTCGTTTCAGGAGCTTCACGATTTTTTGAAAAACAGTTACTATAACATTTATCGGGTTATATTCCAGGCGAGAAAATTAAATTACGGCAAATTTTTAAAAAAATCTGCACTGTTTTGTATAACAAAAAATAAAAAATTTAAACAGCAAAATTGAGGTTAGGTTACATGGAAAACAATGTAAAGTCGAAATTCGGTTTTCTAAAAAACATTTTCTATAGATTTAATTCAATTTAAATAAAAGGGTTTTTATTAATTTTTGGAAAAATCGATACATTTTTGTATTAAAAAGGAACGGAAAATTAAAAACCTGTTTTTTTGTGTTTTTCGTGCACGTTGAGGTTAGGTTATGTGAGAAAGAGTTTTTTCATCGTTATTTTTTTTGAAAACTGTTATTTTGCTTTTTTAATTTTATAGATTTTGTTAAAAAGTGGTGGGAACGTATTTTAACTTGTTTTTGGTTCAATGTTATTTTCTATTTTTGAAAATTTGAATTTGCTCAAAAAATTTCGCGATGTTTATAGGATTCAATTGAAGAAACACAGATTTTTCAAAAACTCAATACATTTGAAAATCAGAAAAAACTTGAAATCGAAATTTTTTTTTCGAAAAAAACCCTTTTTTCAGTTTTCAATACTTTTCTTTCAACATTTGTAGTTTTATTGAAAAAATGGCGGTTTTTAATACTTTTATCGTTATTTAGACTTTTTTAGAACTTGTTATTTTCAAAAAACTAACTATTTACGAATTTTTTCAAGAATTGAGGTTACAAAAACCAGTTTTTTCATAACAGATTATAAATTTTTGGAAAAATTGGCTGCTGGGAATATTTTTATCCTGAATTAAGTTTTAAAACTTCAAGAAAATACAACTTTTTTTAAATTTTTTTCAAAGATTGCGGACAAAATTTTTTAATTTTTGTTTTTAATTTTATTTTCTTATAAAAACATTTATAGATTTTTTGAAAAATTGCTCGGAAAAAAATTTTTATTCCGATTAAAGTTTAAAATTTCCTTTTTTTAACAAAAAACTAACATTTTAAGAACTCTTTCGAGATATGAGGTTACAAAAAACCATTTTTTTCGGTTTTTAATTTTTATCTTTCAACATCGTAGATTTTTCGAAAAGTTGGCCGAAAGGATTATTTCAATCTTGATTTAAAATTACACTTTTTCTATTTCAAAAAAACTAAGTTTTCATCAATTTTAGAAAAAAATCTTGACATTTTTATACAAAAAAATTGAAAATACCTGTATTTTTAATTCATACACCAAATTTTCTACATCAATATAATTTATAAATAAACAAATTTATATAGAATAAATCAAAATTTTGATTATATAACCTCAAACTAAATGACATTTAAAGCGCTAAAATTGAATTAATCTCACTCTTTTTACATTGAGGTTAGGTTAAAAAGCAACCGAAACTGTTAGGCCCCTTTCACACCAAACGAATCCGGATCACTCCGAATCAAGTTGAATCTGATTCGTCATCTCCACTCTTTCACACCAGCTGAATCAACCTGAATAATTCTTACCTGGAATGTTTAATTCTTCGCCAATCAAGTGCCATCTCGAATCAAACCCGATTGAACCAGATTCGTCCGGTCTGAAGGCGGGAAAAGAGTCCGTTCACATTTAAACGGAGCGCTCGAAGCCGAATCTCGGTGGTCAATCAGATTCAACTTGATTCGGATTCGTTTGGTGTGAAAGGGCCCTTATAACGAGGACAAAAGCGAAATTCTAGAATAAAATTATATTTTTTCTTCATTTTACCGCGTTTTTAATATAAAAAAGCGTTTACACGCATTCACCGGTATCGTTGACATATTATTGACATCTTATGAATACTTTTTCTCTCTGTGAAAATCGATGTCATCACAAAAACGAATAACGTCGGCTTCTCTCGTTATCATAACCTAAAAATATCATTTCTATATATGAAAAATCACACGTACATTCAAAAATAAATAAACTTTTGAAGCTTTTCTATTGACAAAAATAATTTCGAAATCGATAAAATCGATTAATCGATTAATGTATGATTCGATTGATTTGTCAAGCATCACTAAATAACAATTATTGCTATGCAAGGAACTATATCTTTTTTTTAGGAGAGACAGGGGATTTTATTACGTGTTTTCTAGTTCAAATAACACTCTAAAGGCGGCTTACGACGCCATATTTACAGAAACCTGTGATCGACCGATCACTTTCACATTCGTTTTACCAAGTTTGCTCCATCTATCGGCCTATCTACATACCTTGATCGTTTTTAGAAACACAGACGACGAACAACTTCCCGTACTAATGGAAAGGGTGATATAACAAAATTTTTTTTTTTGATTTTTTTTTAATAGCATCGTCGTTGGGTGGTTTGCAGGTGTTTCTCGCGTCGACTAATCTATCGGACGGTTTCATAAGTCAAAGAAAATTAGTGAAAATACTTTGGTTGTTCGTTATGTGCAGTTTGGTGTGGATAAGCGTTTCGTTTATCATTTCTATTTTTATGTTGGTCAAAGGGGATATTACTTTCAGATGGGTTGAAAACGGGTAAGTATTCAATAATAAATTATCTAATTAATATATTTTTTATCCGATAAATCCGTAGTTTTACCAATTTCTTAGCTAAAAAGGCAACACTGTGCTAATTCACAATCATCTACCGAAATTTTAATAATCTGCGTCATCAATTCGGGGAGAAATTAAAAAAAAAAGAAATTTAGTGTGTTTGGGTGGTAAACAAAGTTTTTATTGAATGTCGGATCATGCTGAACGTTCTGGAGGCTAAATTGAGGCTTTCCACAACTTTGCAGTATTGGTTAACGATGTCCAAATGAGTTTTATCCCTTTCCTTTTCCCCCCAAAGACCGAAAATTGTCGAAACAACGGCAACAGTTTGTTATCAACTAATAGATAGATCAATGTTACTTCTTCAGATATATTGTGGTCCTCTACATCCACTTTGATTCCAATCCTATTAGCCTATGCACTGAATCAAACCTCACTCTTTCCTAATCAGGAAACCTAGCGAAATTCCAAGGGCTCTGCAAGGGCAGGGACCACGTCAAATCCTCTTTTTCCTTTCGAGGGACCTGAAAAAACAGGACCAGGAAACCCACTACCTCCAAAGCATTGGTTTCAACGATGTTTCGTCAAGATCCGGCTTAAATTCTGCAGAACTCCGGAGAAAAAAGGCTAACAGCCTCGGATTCTAAGGTTGCTCGACGTGCAACCCTCCTTCATCCAAGGCTTCTAATCCGGAGATCGATGTAACGCCTATTAATAGACCAAAAACCCCTGGTAAAACAACGAGTTAGCCCCAAAAGCCGTAACACTCCACCCTTCTTCGGCTGGTTAGGAATCATATCTAATTCATCACAAGGTTCAAGTGGAAGCGCTTGGTCGACTTGTCAAACTACATCGGCCGCGACCTCCAATCCATTGCTTCCAACTCGAGGTCCAAGCAAAGCCTGTTAAGAAGGCAAGAACCCACAGAACTAGTAGCCCCAAAAACCGTAAAACTCCACCCTTCTTCGGCTGGTTAGGAATCATATCTGATTCATCACAAGGTTCAAGTCAAACTACATCGGCCGCGACCTCCAATCCATTGCTTCCAACCTAGTAGCCCCAAACAACCGTAAAACTGCACCCGTATTTTACGGCTTTTGAGGCTACCAGAAATCACAGAACAATCTGCTGCTGGATTTGATTGAATTTTAGTTCTTAGCAGTACAGTACAAACGAGAAGTTGAAGCAAGGCCATCGGAAGTTTTATTTACTAAAAAAACGTTTTTCCACTTTTATCCTTAGTAAAAAAAGGCTTAACAATGGTTACACATATTTAATCGCGGAGATTTAAAACAAAAAATCCAATTTTCACGTAACTTTTTATAATTTTTTAGTTGGTTGCCTGCGGTGTCGTTAAAAATATTATTTGTTGTCTGTACGTTATGGCAAGATTTAATACAATCGGCAATAATATCAAATTATTGCCTTCAAGCGCAGCTGTTGACTTCCCACGTACGATTCATGAGGGATAAACTACTACAATTTCCAGTACAACCTTTAGAATGGATGAGGGTACGTTTAAATCAACAAAATCGCGCATCAAAACGATCTAGGAAACACGATAAAAATGTCCCTTAATTTTTTTCTCGTTTCCTTTAAATCGATCAAAAGTTCGGAAAATAAAATGAAACAAAAGTACCTCAAATGGTTCTACGGCTTCCACTTGCAGCAAAAACAACGTGGCACGCTGAAAATGAGGTTATCGATTTCCAGTTGGTTACGGTGATGGTCCAAAGATCGAAAATCCCACCTAGAGCAGTATTTGCAAGACCTGTCGACTTTTGAACACCGAGCTCGCTTGCAAACGCCCGGAACGTCAATTCATCGGGACTCCTTTCTTTGGAGAAGTGGAATCAGCTACCGAGGAACGTCTTTTCCGAACTTGCACTTTCTTTTTACATAAAAAAATCTGTTAGGTATGATGGAGATACATTTTCAGTTGGTTGATGGTGGTCCAAACTTGCTGCTTCCTGACAAAGTTTTCCATCGAATCATAGAGGCATTGGCTGGAACTGAGATCAGGTCATGGCGAAACATCGATTTGCGCATTGCCAGATCTTCGTTTACTAGACATGGTGTGTGTGTGTCGACGGGCATTGTCAGGCAAGAGCCAGAAATTCAATTGGCGCAAAGAAATGCTGAAACAATTGAATCGCGGTGCTTCAAAAGATCGTGACAGGGGAAGAATCATGGATCTATGCATACCAACCCGAAACTGAACAATAATCGATTGAATGGGTCTCTTAAGACGAGCCAAATCCAACAAGTTGTTCGCGCTCGAAGCAATTCGATGCAAATGATCGCCTGTTGTTCCGGAATAACTAGACATGTCGCCACTGTTTAATTAGAGCAACGTAGAACGCTCAATTCTGAATGGTACACTAGTATTTATTTGCCAGAATATCATGGAAACCAATCGGCGAAAACGAATCATTTTCCACCACGACGAACATTCAAAACATCGAATTTGTGGGTCAATCGTCGTACAGTCCTCGTTTGGCATCTAATGATTTTTTTTTACACCCGAAGAATCGGTTAAAGGCCGGAATCCACTAGCAACACGCCACCCCACGCCACGCCCTCCCAAGTCATGTCGAATATAATGATTCAAAATTCTCAGGTGTAACTGACGCGCGTTAAATCGTGTGAATGTCTCTCTCTTGCCGTGCTATGCAAAAAAAAAACAGTCGCGCAGCACATTTTTTTTGAAAATTAAGGTCAAGTTACTGAAAATTTTTCTATTTAAAATCATAGAATAAAACGGGCGAGTCGTCACTTGGCGTGTTACAAACGTGTACACAACGATGTACCACGTAAACAGACGTCGTATGGCGTGGAGTGGCGTGGCGTGTCTCTAGTGGCCTTCGACTTTGACGCGTGCAAATCACGCATAATACTACCGGGGTACTTGGAAAAGTATTAAATCGTGTTTCCTAGATTGTTTCGTTTTGTGTATGAACGTTTAACATAATTTACGTATTGCTTTAGGACATAGAGGATTTTAAAAAACTGTTGAATCATTTTAACAAGAAAATTTCTCCGTCAGTATGTCTGTTATTAATCATGGATATATCGTTCGCTCTATCTGGAGCTTTATGGTTATATATTTTGCACGTTAAACATATATCGTTACCTATACACGGACTCAGTGCTATAAATATTCTAAATGTTTTCTTTTGGGCTATTATTGCTATAGCACCAATCATACAAGTAAGTTGTTTTAATACTTTTTATTTATCCGCGCTGTTTTACGATTTATTTCTGTTTGTTTTTATTGTAGGCTTTTGATACTCGTTTTTTATACGAGACGTGTACATTAAGTCTAAATTTTCTTCTATTTTTCGACATAATTATTTATATCAATGGTGTACCAACTTCTGAGTCGTAGATATTTGCTGCCGCATCTTCCAGCTCTTAATCGGTCGTGGTATGTGTTCCCCCCAAGTGCTTCTTAAATTTACACAAAAGATGGTAATCACTGAGGGCCAAGTCTGGGTTATAAAGCGACAGTATTCGATCCAAATTTGTTAATGAGATCAATTGTGACACGAGCGGTGTGTGGACCCGCGTTGTCCTTATGGAGACGCTCTCTATTTGTGAGCATGCCTCTCTTCTTGTTATAAATCGCGCGCTGAAGGCTCTTCAACGTCGTGCAACAACCTTTTCCAGTCCCGAAACACTCGCTATCCCTTTGCCGGAAGAAAGCGTTTGCTTAAATTCCTCCGGTGACAGGTACATGTCCCAATTGAAAATAGAGTCCAAAAATTCCTCTGTAGGTTCGTCTTTGATTTATCTACACCTTTTGAGCACATGTTGCATATTCATCCACTTTTTCCCATACACCTCACATAGTTGGGAATTAATTCCGCCGGAGGAACGTTTTTGCCGACTAAAAAATAGAAATAAATCAAATAGAAGCTTCATCTTTGACGAAAAGAACGGAAGTTTCCCAAATGTCGCGTTACAAGCGTCCGTACCTCCTTGGGAACCTTATTTTATGGACAACCCTCGTATTATAATCGAAAAAGTCATTACGATCTCTCTCTCTGTCTTTTGTCGTTGTCTTTATCTTCATCGCCTGTCATCATCATCTCATCTGTCAACAGCAAGGGATATTGTGAGGTTATCTCATTGATTATCGCCCAATTCTTTT
The DNA here is from genome assembly GCF_026230105.1 of Diorhabda sublineata. Taxonomy (NCBI): domain Eukaryota; kingdom Metazoa; phylum Arthropoda; class Insecta; order Coleoptera; family Chrysomelidae; genus Diorhabda; species Diorhabda sublineata. The sequence continues at coordinate 3,519,567 of NC_079474.1, read as the reverse complement.
TATTGTATTGTACAAAATCCTTTTTAACGTTTTCCGGATACTTTTAATTTTATTTCATTAAGAATTTGAGTTGATGAAATGATATTTTTAGGCTGCTAGGTTGTCGAATTCTTGTAAGGTACTAAAAACTGTCGGGCAAGAGGTTAGGGCGCGTCCCTATGTTCATCAGGATACCCCCATTCAGGAATTGGACTCTGTATTGCTGTATACGACTAGTTTGAACATCGATGCCAAGTTATTTTGTATATCAATTACAGGAAGAAGTCTTATTTTTTGTATAACATTGGCGTCGGTTGTTTTTTTGGTTCTAGGTCAAAGTCATTATTTTTTTACATTGAAATAGCGAGAAATGTAATTATTTAATAAATATTTAGAATTTCACTCGTATTTTTATTTGAAACTACAATTTAATAAACCATTTTGTTATTATTGACATATGTCTACGAAATTTTGACAGATGATTGACATATGTCTATTGCTATGTTAAAAGTTCAAATTATCTTTTGAAATAATCCCTTAGTCTTTTTCTGATCATTCAAATTCTTTTAATATTTCGATATATTTTTAATTATTTCTCGAAGACATCCTGTATACTGTCTAGAATACACCATCAGTCGGTCGCGTGATACATTTTCAAGCACACAATAAAGTTTAGCATAGATAAAATTTTTCAACTGTTTTCCTCTAATTAATTCTTACAGCTGCGTATTTCTAAAGTATATTATCATAAAAACAACTAAGTGCAAGAAATAAATATTTTCCAATTGTATTCAAATACGTAAAATTTCACTTTTGATTGCATTTTTTTATGTTTTCAAACCGTAGAATTAATATTAAAGATAGAGAGAGTGAGGAACTTATTCCAAGTGGGTCCACAATGCTGTTAGAGAGAGAACACCGGTGTGCTACTCTGTTCTGATTGGATTACAATGACAGTTCCGAGTGGTGAAAAAGGCAAAGGAGGTGAATAACTAATTTTGATTTTTACAGTGATTAGATAGAGAGTGGTAAACCGATGCTTTTTCTCTCTTTTAATACTTAATCTTCAATATTAACTGTATGTATATTATGCTTACTCCAGCATTGCCAGCTTGAAATTACCAGAAAGAAAAACGATTGTTCTTTGGCAATGACTAGCCTAAGCTATAAAAAATATTTTATGCCACTTTGCAAATGTTAGATTGAATTCTCAATTAATTCCACAAAATACGTTCAGTTTTTAAAAAATATAACAACAAAAACTCCTAATTTTGAGATTGAGACGTGAAATATTTTGAATTTACCATATATGTGGAGTAATTGCAGTATGGTTGGCAACGCTGGCTTACTCCCACTATAAATTCGTTCTTGTTGATTTAGTTAGTCCAACCGGTAGCATTACGTAATTAAGAATTTGTAAAATTTTAAGAAATTCGCTATCAACTTACCTCTGTTTAATTCCTATTTATTTTCGTTGGTATATTTTAAAATTATTGTTTCTAGTTGTGTAAATTGACATTTTTTACTTTTCAATTTGGGAGTGTATTAAAATAAACAACTGCATTTCCCAGGTAAATAAATTTAGATATTAGTATTGAAAGAGCCGTAAAACTTACTCCCGGAATGCTGTGTCGCCGGTAATATTTCTGTTTTAACATATTATCTAAAGAAAACGAACGCAATCAAATGTAGTGATTTTAAAGAATTTATACGCGATTGAAACAACAAAAGCATACAATAATTATCTAATAGTACTGTCTGATCAATATTAACAGAAGAGTATGAATAAAGTACAATAATACGATTTATAATTCTGCAATACCGCTACCGAGTGACAAATTGAACGTTTAAAATTAGCGCCATAACCGGAAATAGCATCACTGAAATATAAACAAACTATAACTATAATCATTCAATTACAAGCAGTGTTACTAAAATGTGCAACAGTAGTCTTTTTTAATAAGTTTATGTATAAGAACGGATTTATAATTATGATTCATAGAAACTTGAATTTTTTCGGAATACAATGGCGAAAAGTTGTAGTGTTTAAAAATCTAAACTAACCATATGATCATTCAATTAAGCAGTGTTGTCAAAATGTACATGTTGTTTCGAATGGTGTTAAGTCTTTTTTAATACGCTTATGTATTGTAAGAACGGGTTAATAATTATTATTTATAGAAACTTGAATTTTTTCGAAATACAATGGTGAAAAGTTGTGTTAATAAGTGGTTTTGTGTGTGGACTTGAATAATAGCATTCAATACTGTAGGTAAGTTGTTTTTGCACAATATATCTCAAAGGAAATAAATAGTGAGCATAATTATTATCGAATTGATTGATTATAATGTGCAATTAAGATAAATACATTATTTATTTTTACATTTAAATGACAATAAAATGTTATTCAGAATAAATTATATGAGGTTGAAATCCAATGTAACGCCACCAGTATTTCTTTATACAGGGTATTGTTGGAAAGATCATATCTAAGCTACATTAATAGAGAAAAATCGTTTATGCAAATTATTTATGATTTATTGTAGAAATATAAAATCGAAACATATTCTCGTCTACTGAAGTATTTCTTCTGGTTCCAGCTTCACTATGTTTTCGCTTATTTCCCAAATATTCTTGCAAAATTTTTTGTTACCACATCCTCTTGGTTTCAATTTCGGTAAAAAGTTTCCATAAAATATGCCTGTAACTTTTTCGTATTCCTTAGAAACACTTAATAGTAAAGCTGGTTGGCAAGCTAATTTTGGATGCTAAAAAAGAAGAAGTACAAGAATCGACTGGGAGGTTAGGTTTTTGGAAAGAAATAGTGTCTGGTCCAATTTAGATATATTGGTGAATTAGATATTAGACTAAAAAAATAGAAGGATGTGGGATATAAAAAACTGGAGGGAGAACCTCTATTATTTGAGAATAACTTTATTTATATCTCTTTCTAATATCTTTGATTGCGCAGTCTAGTATTACTTTGTCTATGATCGAGCTAGAATGAGGTCATATTTCAACAGCGTTGCCAGACTTTAAAATAATTTTTATAATATTTGAATATTAATAGAATTATACAGTTTTGATCGTGGTTTATAGGAATTTATTGCATAATCAAAAAATATATATACTTACAATAGCACAAACAAATACCAGGAATTTTAAAAATTGGAAGAAAGACCAATCTAAAATATTTTCCAAATTTTTCTCAGATTTTGAAAATATAGTTGTATTCGCTACACTAGGATGGTAGGTGTTACATGTAATGTTGAATTTTTTAAGCTTTTCCGCGAAAATATCCGATGCGACAATAGTAAGGAATTTTGTGTTTGTATAGGCTAACAAATCTAACCAATTTGGAGGATCTAAATTGTCTTGTTTTGATAACGACGGGAGTAGCACGTGTAAAAACGATAATAACGAGCTCGTGAAAACTATTTTCCCTTTTCCAGATTTCTTCAACAAATCTAGAAATAATAAACAGATAAAATATTTATTACGTGTAACGATAATTATACAGGGTCTTTCAATAGACATTTTGGCAGTTGATAACGACCGTTTTATTAAAGCTGCACCTGTCAAATTTATTGTCATTTATTCATGATGTTTTTACCAAATCATGACGATAAAATGGTTTCATCAAAAAATCAAGTTCCGCGCGTTTCGCCCATTCTAGGACAAACTGTAAATAAATTTGGAATTCAATAAAAAATTCAGCAAGATTTGCCGAAAACGTCGAGGGGTTTACAAGTTCTCAGCCTTTTTCAGACAACATTTCACTAATCAGAAACTGTAGCTAACTATAAACGACATCTTGTGTTCTTTGAATGGATCCTGAAGATTCATTATATGAACAAACAAAAATTTTGGATTGTTCTATGAGTTCCAGGACAGTCTAATACATTCGTGAAAAGTCTATTAATTATAATTGTACCGCATCGGATCTAGGCGACGTAAATTTGGTTTCGTCGCTATGTGCCCGGCTTCCTGAGTGAGAAAAAAGGAAAAAATAGCATGATGGCACCTTCTAGACCAAAATATTCCTGAATTAAAATAGCCTTCCGTTCGGATCTCGCCGTGGAGGCTGGTCTATTAGGCAAAAACTACTTTACCATACCCACCAAAAACTACAATCGAATAAACCTCATATTCTGGTTCTAATAGCAACAAAGGTGAACTCAACAACATCCAAGGTTCACCTTGTATATCCTTCATGTTTTATTTTGGACTGGCCGTCTTCATTAGGAACGAAATATCTTACCAGCGGGAAGAGAATCTTGTTCTTTCAGAATTCGAATATTTGTTTCCTATACAGAACTCGATTACCTACATCTCAACCATCCAAACGCAAATATTAGCTGGTTGAATTTTTCTAACAGAACTGACGATGAAGGGAGAGCAGCCAAAGTTTGTGCACATAGTCACGGCCTGACTCAACTTATCAATGAACCAACCAGAGTCCCCGTTCTTTAGCCTTTTAGACCTGTTTCTAAGTAAAGAACCTGATCTGTATAACGCACCACTCAGAACATCAGACCAGCGACCGGACACTACCATCTAAGACGTTACCTTCACCCCATGAGCATCACGGATGATCCGGAGTGCCGCTGGTGCATGGAGGAGGACGAAACTGCAGCTTTTCAAAGGACATCGGACTTTGGTAACGTCAAGTGGGGCACGACGGGTCTATCTGAAGACATATGTGTTCAACGGCTTCACGGCCGCCCACACCTACGAACTATGAACTACTCAGAACATCAGATTACAAATTAACTTAGAAATTAAAACTCAGGATCCACCCAGACCATCTTGATAAATGCATTTACGGCAACGTTTCTCAGGTCCGGCGAAGCATGTCAAGCTGTCCTCGATTGCAGTTCGGAGGTCGGGAAGGATGCGTCGTCCTTGAGAAGGCCCCACAGGAAGAAATTACAGGGTGTGATGATAATGATGATAATGAACATTGAGGTATCTCTGTTGTTCACGTTTGTGCGTCGGCGACAGAGCCCGTTTTTAATAATTTCTGTTACGTATTTCACACCGTTGAACGATTTGGTAGCGACGAGTTCGGAAATTGTTGTATCGGTTAATAATTCATCGTGACTATGACTGCCTGACTTATGCCGACTTCTTTTCTTTTTAATTGACTTTAAGGCGACAAATACTGTGACTTACTAAGACAGTTTCAAGGCTACTGTACACGAATGTGGCTTCACAGATATTTAAAACCCACCATATAGTCCTGATCTAGACCCGTGCGATTGTTTTCTATTTAAAAAAGCTGAAGGTCGAGTTAAGGGGTGAAAGATCCAACGGCGACAATGAAATTAAAAAAATCATAATTCAGTTTATTTAATTTAAGATATTTACTCACCTATAAGTAAGTGCGTTAAAAGAAAATGGCTGTAATAATTTATCTGCATCGTTGGTTGTAATCCATCTTCTGTTAATTCTCCTTTAGACAAGCCGATACCAGCGTTATTTATCAAAATATCTAACTTTTCTTCGGTTTTGTTTAGTTTTTGAGCAACTCGTCTTACGGATTTAAAAGACGCTAAATCCGCATATTCTAAACTGATATTTGGGTTGTCGGTTTCTTCCACGATTGAATTTTTAATACTTTCATCAACTATTCTATCTATTATGATAACTTTACATCCTCTCGATGCCAAAGAAAGTACTATTTGATATCCAATACCTATCAACGAAACGTGTAAAAATAATTTAAACGTACTCAACTAATAGTAATGAATCATTAAATTTTTCAACTGATATTTTTATTATTTCGTAATAAATATGAAAAATTGTGAGTGCCCCCCCAGAAATAAAATCCTGGCTACGTGCCTGTTGTCGAAATGTACACTCTATGAAATGAAAAGTGATAAAATGATTATGGCGGTTCTTTTTTAATAAAAAAAAAACAGTTTAGGTATTTTTTCGGCCATAAAATTTACCGATATCAACCGCCCTTTTATAAAATTACCCACTTGCTAATGTAAACAGGGATAATTAAGCTATTGAAAAGTGGTACGTGTTAGGACTCAATAAATATTGACAGATCTTCGCTTTCTCGTCATTATTAGGGATGGCAAATGTTAGTGAATCCCTTATCCACCATTTTTTAAATAATGAAACGTGGTACCCAACTACCATATATTAATAATTGTTCTTCTTTCTTCCATAATAGGTCCTCATCCTTGCTCTAGATTTCCATTCCACATCTTTCGTAGTCGACCTCTACTCCCTTGCTATTTTCACCAATCTGTCGACTTTATGTTGGTTCCATTGTTTTTACGCTGTGATATCCATTCGTCTGGTAGTGTTTTCTGAGATCTCCAACAGTTTCTGATCTAATTTGCTCCAGCTACTTTTCCTTTGCCCGTAGTGATTGTGGGCTGACTGAGTTGCCTAATGGCATTGTTGCCGCTCCCAAGCCCGGAAAAAAGAAGAGAATAGGGGGGGAAAGTTTAGCAGCCTACTACCGATAACTCTTCAATATGCGTTTTGATTGAACCAAACGCTTGTTTGGTTATCACAATCGTTACCTAGGTCAGTTCATTTGTTACCAAAAGTGAATTTACTGTTCCGGATCAAACACCTCATGATCAAACGATTTATTTTAAATTGGTAGTCAAGACAGCTCGTGGAGGACTTCCATCACCAAATGCTTTGTTAATTCCGTAACAAACTCCCCTGATTTTCATGTGTTTTGAGTCGATCTTCTGGGAAGTGCGCCGGACTATGTCAACAGTGATAAATTGATTATCGCGGTTCTTTTTTTAATAAAAAAAAAATTGAATAATACAGTTTTGGTATTTTTTCGGCCATAAAATTTACCGATATCAACCGCCCTTTTATAAAATTACCTACTTGCTAATGTAAACAACTATTGTATTAAGCTATTGAAAAGTGGTACGTGTTAGTGCTCAATAAATATTTTTTCTATTATTGGACGAGTATTTCCATTTTAAAAATAAAGATCTCGCCAGTGTTTTGTCTCTAATAATAAAGAAAATATAACAAAAAAAGTAAATATAAAATAAGTATTCTATTGTGAACAATTTAATTATAATATAGCTTCGACTAAGGATGTACGGGATGAATAATACTGACCTGAGCTTCCTCCTGTAACGACTGCAGTTTTTCCAATCAAACATTCGTAACTTTCACATTTCAAATGACCAAACCTTGTCGTTATTATTAATAACGTCAAACAGACAATTATAAATATAACAACAGCTGCTAGTATGAAATATCCCAGCATTATTAACAGTCTTATTATGAAATGAATATTTTCCAAATGTTTACAAGTAACTCGTCGAAATTTGACCTTAAGATTCTGATCATTATATTATTTCATAATGAGTAGTACAAAACCAGTTTCTCTTTAATATTTCATTTCATTTAAATAAATATAATACAGGGGTGAACTCGAATATTTTAACAAATGATTTAAAAAGATCATTAGTTTGAACGTTGCAATATTTAGAAAATGTAATGGTAATCGAGGAAATGATGTCGGTTGTCGTTTTCCACCCTCTACCTTTCATCGAATGTAAAAAACAGATTTTTCCGTCACTTTTAGTTAAATATTTGTAATACCATACTGTTAGTCTGGTAAAAAGTAATTTAAAAATAATAATAACGTGAACTTTGATCATAGTTTGAAAACTTACACCGTACTTAGTTATCAAGGATGCTTCTAAAATTAGTTTGAAATTATCAATAATTTGTGTATGATAATAATATAATCAATGTCAACTAATTTTTTTTTATCGGTTTCGATATAAAAATTATTTTTTTTCACGACGCACATACGTAGATTTCTAGGAATTAGGCGGCCATAAGTCGAAATTCCAATAATCGACTAATGACAAACAATTTTTTTCCTGGAATAGTAGACTACCTGACGAACAATAGCCAACCCCATCCACATCCCTTGATTGTCGCACTTACTGCACGCGAAAGTTCTTGACGCCCTTTTCGTATATCATTTTCTTCGGTGAATATTTCATGTGTCGTGTCATATTTGCTTGTTTAAGTGATGGATACCAATAATACAGGTAATGAGCCGCCAATAATACCCTTTTTTAGAAATGTTTTTTCATTATTTTTCAATTTCAATCGAAAAAAAACTTTACTTCCGCACCTTTCCGAGTTACATTTTTAATTTCATTATATAGTATAAAGTCTTATAAAGAAAACTGCTTAAAATCAGCTGCTAGTTTTAAAAATAAACGAGTTTGAAATTTTTTTGACAAAAATAGGAAAAAATCGGATTTTATATTATTGTGTTAATACAGGGTGCGGCAGCATAACTTCCTTTTTTAAAAAGTTCGCCATTTAGTCGGTAGATGTCGTAACGGAGTGCTAGTGGTCTCGTTCGAGAGGGGGGACTATAAAGTTTTGTCCCGGCACAGTTCAGTCGCCATCATGCGTTGGAACAGTGAGGAGCGTGCGTTTGCCGTTGAGGTTTACTTTTCGAGCGGATGTTCTGTGATCGCAACCCAGCGCGCCTTTCGGAATCGCTTTAATTTAGCCCCCTTGGCCCCTGTCCCGGACCGGAAATCAATTGTTACGTGGGTCACTACGTTCAGACAAACTGCAAGTGTGACAAGACGAAGAACTGGAGTCCCTCGGCCCATTAGATCACCGGAGAACATTGAGTTAGTTAGAACTTCAGTGTTGCGATCACCACGGCGTTCTGCGCGCAAACATGCGTCTGCCCTTGGACTTTCCGATCGTTCTGTTAGGAGAATACTTCATGATGATCTTCATTTTCATCCATACAAGATGGCAATTGTGCAGGAACTTTCTGAACGTGACTTCAATTCTCGGAGGAACGCGTGTGAGGTTTTTCTGGAAGTCGTTCCTGAGGACGCTATTGTTTTTTTTAGTGATGAAGCCCATTTTCATTTGTGTGGATCCGTAAACAAACAAAACATGTGCTACTGGGCTGATACCAATCCTCGACAATTGCATCAACGGCCTTTGCATTCACCTAAAGTCACAGTGTGGTGTGCAATTTACTCACGTGGAATTATTGGTCCCTGGTTCTTTGAGGAAAATGAAGTCACAGTGACAGTGAATTCGCACCGGTATGTAAACATGTTACAGGAATTTTTTTTCCCACGGCTAGATGAGTTGGACTTAGGGGACACTTGGTTCCAACAAGACGGAGCAACGGCACACACTTCAAGAACATCGATGGCTGTTTTGAGGGAACACTTCCCAGAGCGCCTTATCTCAATTAGGGGCGATTTGGAGTGGCCAGCCCGCTCTCCCGATTTGACCCCTTGTGATTATTTCCTATGGGGTTTTTTGAAATCCCGTGTGTATGTGAACCGTCCAAGGACCCTACAAGATTTGAAGACGAACATCCAGGAAGAAATTGCCAACATAACGCCTGCTATGCTGGCAAGAGTCATGACAAACGCCAGAAATCGGTTTACTCAGTGTATGGAGAATGGGGGACGTCACCTAACTGATTTGATCTTCAAAACTCAGTAAAACAAAACTTTATGTATGTGCCTGTATTATAAAAAACGAATAAAAATTTTCTGATTCATACAATAAGTTTTATTAACTTTTGAAAAAAGGAAGTTATGCTGCCGCACCCTGTATTATTTTTTTATTGTTATAGGTTCACCTGGCTGCTCGGGGGTGAAAATGTTGACTCGTAAATACGTCTACGAATTGTTTGTGGTGAGGATAAAAGTAAAATAGCGTGACAAAATCCAACTCCATCTTCACCTAGATATTGCCGTCCAATAAGATTTACGGACATCACAAAAGAAGAAATCAATTATGTAAACAATAATGTAAACTCATTAAACTTGACGAAAGCTGACCTCAATGGAGAGAATTTCTTTTGTTCAACATAGTTTTAAAATGACTATGGTTGACGGAAAGGTCTGCAATGCAGCTACAGACACCGAATCGACCAGCAGATGTTATATATGTGGAGCTACATCAAAAGATTTTAATGATTTAACAAAAAAAAAAAAATGATGTATGCCCTGAAGCTCTTGAATTTGGACTTTCCGTATTACATGCAAGAATCCGGATATTCGAAAGTGTGCTGCATTTAGCATATAAATTGCCCGTGAAAAAATATCGCGAGAGACGAACCGAAGAAGAAAAAATCTAGAAAAGCAGATGAAGCTTGATATTCAGCAAAGATTTAGAGAGGAGTCAGGTCTCTTAGTCGATATGCCAAAAAGTAACTTCGGAAACACAAACGATGGAAATACCAGCAGAAGATTCTTCGAGAATTGGCTGCAGAAATCACTGGGATAAGTTATGACTTGATTATTAGATTAAAAGTGATATTAGAAGCCATATCAAGCGATGGCCATAAGATTGACGTAGCAAAATATGATAAATACGATGCATAAGGTCTTAATTCATGGAGCTTCAATAATAGAAAATTCGTTGTTGCCGATAGGGTAACTTTCGGAAGAAGCTGCTGAGGCCCGCAATAAACATTTTAGGTCTTATCGCCTAAACTTTGCTCGCAAGTTTTCGAGGGAAGAATGCAATAGGTTACTATTAACATCCGATCCATTTATTAGTTCCGTGAGAAAGACCAAAAAAACCGCTTCAAAATTATTTTTGCCTGAGATAATGCAGCTATTAATTCCTGCTGAGCCAAACCGACCAATGGAAATTGATGAAAGCGGCGAAAATTTAAATGTAGATGAATAAGTCTCCAATATATGATTGATTATTTTTAGTGATTATCTATTTAGCTTATGCAACTTTAATATTGTATAACGAATGTAAATATCCTTTTAATAATATAATAAAATATTTACTTACTTATTAGAACAAAATAAACTTTGTTTTATTTAATACAGTCGAACACCGATAATTCGAATTCCTCGTTAATTCGAACTTTTGCGTCGGTCCCTTGACATTCCTATACTAACACATGTAAAAAAACCTCGATAATTCGAACATTTGAAGTTCGAATTATCAAAAAAATTCGTATTTTCTGTGTTAAAATTACCGAAAAATTCGAATTTTTGGCGTTTAAATAATTGAAAAGTTCGAATTTTTGATGTTCGAATAATTGAAAAATTGGAATTTTTCTTGTATAAATTATGTATGTACGTATGTATTAAAAAATTCGAACTGTTAGTGTTGAAAAACATTGAAAAATTCGAATCTTCAGATTCTAGGTAAGACGACGATATTTTGTAAATGTGAAATATGGGTGAACTGCAGACGGCGGCTGGTTTTTCCCAAAAACCGGCGCGACGATTTTATTACTGGTAGAGCTAAGAAAGCATTCCTAAATAGTTTTCTAGTTCGAACTGCAATTAGAGGACGAATGTATGAAACGACTGAAAAGAGAATAAGAGCTGCTGGGTTTTCCCCAAAAACCGGCGCGACGATTTTATTATTGATGGTACAGTTTGAAGGTGCAATTAAAAACGACGAGTTCACGGGACGGATTTAATTGCACCTTCAAACTATAGAGAAAGAGAGAGAGGGAGCGAATTGGAGAGAGACAAAGTAGAGTAAAGAGCAAACGTGGTGACTGATTTTTTCTGAAAGAAGGGCGCCAGAGTTTTATTGATACCTGACGACTTTTGAGAAGAAATCACTCGATTTGCTTCAAAGGACAAAATCGTCAGCATGAAGCAATCTAGCATAGCTGATTTCTTTACAAAAAAATAAATATATGTATTTTTTTTTTATTTTAAGATAAATAATCGGTCCTTTTTAGGACCAAAAATTCTTCAAACGTATACAAATTATTATTCTAAATAAATAAATAAATAAATAAACATGTTATATACCCATAACATATTTATTTATTTATAAAATGGAAAGATGCATCGAAATGCATACATATATGTATGTAAATGTGCACAACTCCGATAATTCGAACACCTCGATAATTCGAACTTTTGCTACGGTCCCTTGCAGTTCGAATTATTGGAGTTCGACTGTAATACATACCTGAAAATTTTACTAAAACGTAGACAGCTGTCCCTTCTTGGGGAAAGCCGTGAGTATGTCATATGTATTTTCAATATAATATTAAAAAACACTTTGAAATCAACTACGATCTCGAATAAAATATTTTTTGATAAAAAATCAAAAGTAGGTGCGCCTAACCACCGTGCACCAACAAATAATTTCGATAAGTTATTCCAAACACAGAATTCTTTTTATGTAACCATTTTGTAATATAAATATCACATAAAATAATTTTGGCCGCCTAAATCCTGAAAAACGATCTATGTGCGACGGCAATTATTGTCTCAGAAATATCTAACTAAACTCAAAATCCTTGGAACAGACATGATTCCATAGAGCGTTTGACGGTGTTCATGGCGTCGGTTTTTTTGGAATGCGCGTGGGATAATTTCCCCATTGATTATCATGAAAAAAGAAAAACTATCGACGGAAAATATTACGCAAAGTTTCAGGGAAGAAATCTAGCAAAAATGACAGCATTTGGATAAGAAGAAAGTGTTGTTTCATCGAGATAATGCACCAGCTCATACATCCGATATTGCAATAAACAAAATTAATAAATTAAAGTTTGAATTGCTACCTTATTCGCCAGATTTAACTCCCTCGGATTATTTTCTGCTTGGTGGTAAATAAAGAGGTGATATCGGCAGTTGATGGCTATTTTGAGGAGCTTGACTCCATAAAACTCTCTCCCACTATTCATGTGTCCAATTTATATGTTCTCTAACCCACTGCAACCTCTTAATTTCTTTTTGACGTCTTAAAAGAGGTCTGCCACCATTTCAAAGAGACCAGCTCCTCTCAATTTCACTGTGCAAGAACTCAAAAGCAAATCCCTAGATTCATTGATCTGAGCTGCTGAGCTATCTCAACTGTTGTGGCTTTTCGAAGCCTCCTTGAACGTTTTCTACCTCCAAAGCTTCCGTTGGATGCATATTTTTCAAGTTGTAGTCCAAGATATGTCGAGATATTTGGACTTCACGAAAAGATGTCGTGGTCCAAAAAGTATGAATCACAGAACGTCTTATAAGCCTAACTGGGACTAAACTACAATCATAAACAACAAAGAAATAATTCATAGCCGGTACTTGCAAGTTTTAACTGGTCGCACTTACCAACTTTGAACCGGTAACGTATTGAAATCCTACCAAATCCGGCATTTAGTCCAGAACTTGCACCGTCAGATTATGAACCAACAAACAATTTAGCATAGAAAAAAAATTTTAGTGCAAATAAAACACAATTATTTCAATAAATAAATTTAATTCTATATTTTTAATTATTCAAAGTATAAAAATATTTAGTCAATTTTCGGAACCGGTGATTTCGTTGAATCGTTTGAAAGGGTCACCACCGTCATAACCTACAAAAATAAATATTATATATGACGTCAATATTACACAATAATCAAAGTATGTTATCAATTTATCAAATTGCATCTATACGATTTTATTTTATATTATTATGATAATTTGAAAAAATATTTACACTTTTTTTATAATATGCCGTATTAAACCCTACGAAATAATTGATTTGTAATAGTAAATTCACTCAGCATATTGTATTCTAACCTCAAATTTACTTGTCAACACTTCTGTCATCTGTCAGATAATCTGAATCGAGTTATTTCCGTAAAACAAAGGTTAGTGCTCAATCGATAAGGGGTGGTGAATTTCTCTATTCATCCGATTTAAATTAAATTAAATTTGAATTTGGATTAAACGAGTTCGAACGTCAAATAAGGTCACGTGAATAAATTAGCAAAAAAAAATGTTTAGATGATGTCCGTATTCGAGAAAGTCAAATTTCAATATCGAAATTGATTGGGTATAGTTTAAATATCGTATACAGGGAGTAGTATATACAAAAAGTTGAAAAAATCGACGGTTTAGTGCTCGAATTAAACATAGTTAGTAGTCAACGGGTTCTTCATGTACGCGTCAGTGACAAGTCTCAAACAAAATGGAGGCTTGTATTTTCAACAATTAAAAATTGGTCTTGGTTGTTTCGCTGGTGACGAGGAGTCTTTAGAAGATGACACACGTACGAGAAGTCCATGTTCTTTCACTATGATCGCGTCAAAAAAAAGCAAAGGTCACGCAAATCACCAAAGCAGTAATGGTAACAATTTTTTGGGACTGTGGGATGTGGCTTCGCAGAGATTGAACACCCATCATATAACCCATATCTGGCCCTTTCTGACTTGAGTTAAGAGGTAAAAGATTTAACAGCGACGATGAAATTACGAACTATTTGACGCTGAAAAGTACGTGGAAATAAAGAAAATCGATATTGGAAAATAATCACAACTATGGTGGTTTATTATACGTGGTATAATCGAAAGTTAAAACTTCTGTTTTCAAGACCTTTTTTTCTAAAAAATCAATTCCAAATTGTGGTAGATTTAGAAGATTTGGAAATAACGTTCATGTATTATCGATAATTTTTGATTTTACTTACTTTGGAATGTCCCAAAAAAGTTTCAACGGTTGAGTTAGCTGGTGGTGTATATGCTGAGATTCCCATAAGTCCAAACAATGGATGAGCGGACGTAGGTTTAGGACTCGTAACTTGGAGATCGTTGACTGAAATACAAGAATCTTCTTAACTTTCATATCAATATGTTTTCTTAAAACCAATAGAGAAGTTTATTAGTTTTTTTACCACTTTTTTCGACTACACAACAGCAAATCATTGTTTTCACCACTCAAAAGATTCTTTTATGATCCTCGTAACTGTTTTTTTATAGTTTAAAGAATAACCACAAATCCCACATGGTCAAATCAGGTAAATAGCGTGCTTTCAACTAATCTCGCACCACAAAAAAACTGCCCACACAATTTTCTTGACAGATCTTCGCTTTCTCGTCATTATTAGGGATGGCAAATGTTAGTGAATCCCTTATCCACCATTTTTTAAATAATGAAACGTGGTACCCAACTACCATATATTAATAATTGTTCTTCTTTCTTCCATAATAGGTCCTCATCCTTGCTCTAGATTTCCATTCCACATCTTTCGTAGTCGACCTCTACTCCCTTGCTATTTTCACCAATCTATCGACTTTATGTTGGTTCCATTGTTTTTACGCTGTGATATCCATTCGTCTGGTAGTGTTTTCTGAGATCTCCAGCAGTTTCTGATCTAATTTGCTTTAGCTACTTGTCCTTTGCCCGTAGTGATTGTGGGCTGACTGAGTTGCCTAATGGCATTGTTGCCGCTCCCAAGCCCGGAAAAAAGAAGAGAATAGGGGGGGAAAGTTTAGCAGCCTACTACCGATAACTCTTCAATATGCGTTTTGATTGAACCAAACGCTTGTTTGGTTATCACAATCGTTACCTAGGTCAGTTCATTTGTTACCAAAAGTGAATTTACTGTTCCGGATCAAACACCTCATGATCAAACGATTTATTTTAAATTGGTAGTCAAGACAGCTCGTGGAGGACTTCCATCACCAAATGCTTTGTTAATTCCGTAACAAACTCCCCTGATTTTCATGCGTTTTGAGTCGATCTTAGACCAAGGCAATAATTAGCTTGCGAAATTCTTCTGGGAAGTCGCTAGTCGCTCAGTTCGTTGCGAGAAATCATTGCCTGCATCATTCAGTTTTAGGTAAATTGGAGCATCGGATTATCTGCGGATTTGGTTCAATGAGTAAAGAAAAGTTCGCTTTCATTCACATCAGTAGATGTTTTCTTTCGCGGTATCACATTTTTTTCTGCTTTGTTGTGGAGGTCGCAACCGGAAATCTTTCGTAGCAACATGGCCAATACGTCGTATGCTACATGTTGCCAATTGTTGCCTTGGTGTAACACCGACTTTAGATGTAGTTGTTGGTTGATAGATTGCCCACCCAGATCTAACACATTTCCACCTATTTCTTGGGACTGATCACACAAAAAATTTGCACGATTAGTACAAAAGAAACGAACAAAACTCCTACTTACTCAAATGCGGCCATTCGCTATAAACCACTTTGAGGTTGACATCATTCCCGGAATCTCCCTGCCTCGATTCCCTATTTTCCGGTTCAATTCTTACGGAAAACTTGCGAGAATCCAAAGTAACATTGTTTTCGGTTCCGTTTTGTACTTTGGGTGCCATACTCCAGGATACTGCCGGACTAGCAGTAACAAAACTATAAGCTTGCGGGGTGACGACGTAAACCTTTTCCTTAGTATAAGGAGATACCGTTGGATGAGCTGCCCTCCAAGGAGATCTACGCAAAAAGAAACGACAATATTTACACAGGATATCACAAGAATTAAGTAGATCATCTCACCCAGAATCTTCACCAGCACTAGGTTTCGTAGGGGAACCAATAGATGGAGCTTTAGTATCAGCGGCTATTATCAGATTAGTTTCTACGTCTGAATCTTGCGAAATAATTTCTTTTCTTGAAGATTCAGCTGAATGATGATCGAATATATATTTTGAAGGTGTAGTATACGGTTCTTTCGGGTTTGTGGTGAGATAATCCCCTGGGATTTGTTTGGGGGTAACAGCATCTTCTAATTTTTCTTTGGAATAAGATTGTTGAGTCCATTTATCTATACTTTTTTGTAAAGTTATAATATCGTATGGTAGATTTCCTTTATCTCTATTAGCGGCTATGAAATCGTTAATATTATAAACGGCGGTACTGGAAGTCGAAAAAGGTTTACCGGAAACTTTAGTTAATCTAGTTGTGTCAATGTCATTCAAATATTTCGACCAATCAGATTGTTCGGTAGGCATTGGTGGGGTATAAACAGGAACCAGCGTGGTGTAACCATCTATTATACTTTTAACGTTATCGTGGGCTTTATAAAATTTATTATTAGTGTAAGGTACTATTAGTTGTTTTGTTTTTTGGGTACCTTTCCACGTCGGTTCCAATTGGTATTTAGGTTTCCAATCTTTGTAATCTAAAGAAGGCGATTTAAATGTTTCATTCTTATTGAAATCTGTTTCGACGTTCTCCACTGGTACTATCAAAAAGTTATGTTTTTCGTTGGTGGTAGTACTCAAATCCTCACCATTACTTCCTTTATTTGGACTAGTAACTGAACCATTCAAATTACTGGCTGATGTTTGAGAATCATCAACAATTATTGGATTTTCACTAAGTTTAATATTATCGTCATTGCCTTTTTCGAAACCATCTTGTTGCGTTTTTGCGATACGATTATACCCCGCCGAATCTTCATTAACTTCAACTTCGATTAGAGGAGATTGAATCACGTTTATTGGATGCTCAATGCTCGCTAAATAATCAGCTACATTAACACTCTGCTGCACTTGAACGTTATCCGTACCACCATGTTGATTTTGATGAAAATCTACATGTTGGTATTTAGGTACCACCGGCAGTGGGTTCAAATTTAAAAAACTTTGTCCTCCGTAATCGTCACTATCTCCACTCGGCGCTGGTATCGAATCGAAAGGTCGATTCAAATCCGAATGATCATTGGTGATTGGATTACCGTAGCTATCAGAAGGTACAGGTGGAGGAATATAATTTGATTCCACCGGAATGTTCGTCAAAGCAGAAATATCTTCTACATTGAAAATATTCGGTCGTTGAGTTCTTGGAGGGAATTTATCGAAACTAGTCGGTGGCGGTGGTACCAGATCCGAATTAAATCCGTTAGAAACTGGTTGAAGGATTGTAGACTTGATCTCTTGCGCTGGAGCCATCAAAAACACCGGAAGTTCATTATGCGATTTAATTGGACCATGCAACACATAAGGGGGTATCGGGGGATCAAAATTTGTACTTTGAGGACCATTAAATTCCGGTGGACCATAACTAGGTTTCGGCGGGCCGTAGTTTGGTTTCGGCGGGCCGTAGTTTGGTTTCGGCGGGCCGTAGTTTGGTTTCGGCGGGCCGTATTTCGGTTTCGGTGGGCCGTAATTATCTTTAAGTGGAGGTCCATATAATACTGGTGGTAATTTGTAATTCAGTGGAGGCGGTAACATGTAATCAGCTATGAAAAAGTCTCCACCGGTATTGGGTAAACCCAAGTTGTTTGTGATATGTGGTGGTCCATAATAAGGTTTTGGAGGAGAGTTTGGTGTATTGATGAATTGGTTATTTGGTAAGACGCTTACTATACTAGTATCTATACTATGTACATTAGATAAAAGACTAGAAAAATCTTTGTTGGGTACTGGTTTAATTTTGTTATGGCCGATTATTGGTATCCAGGGTTCGAGGTTACAAAGATTGCAATCCCTGTCATCTTGTCTATAAGGGGCGGGTAAATATTGTCGTCCTCCGTAACTCGTTTCTGCTGTCGCTAAATCTTTTTTGTTTGGAAAAATCCAAGAAGCTACTCTAGATAATAGAGATTGATTATCTTTTCTGTCTTCGATTGGTTTTTGTACGTCTTCGCCTTGCGTTGAGATCACCAGCCAAAACAGGAAGAAAAGAAGAAGCTGTAACAAGAAAAACAATAATTCAACGGATGTTTTCACTTTGTGAAACCATTATTAGCTCACAAACGTAGATTAGGCACCCACCATTAAGAATTGTACTTTATACAACAAGCGAAGATAATTTCAGTTAAATTAAATACAAAGATGAATTAGTTATTTTAAACTTTTATTTATATGTGACTTTAAAAGTCTTCCCAAGTTATCATTTAAAACGCTGTTAGCAAAAAATTTGAATGTTTCATATAATGATGAATCTTTCTCGATAATGCGATTTCTTTTATATACCAATCAAATAAATAGTCTCACTTTCATCTATTCAAGAACAAATTATCATTCATTTTAATGTCTCGTCTCTCGTGATCGATAACTTTTCTTTGAGAACTCTTTTCACAATCATATGATTGTTCGTAAAGTGAAAATTTTTCACATACATCCGCAGTGAATAGAATCTTTTAGTAGGACAAGTGCGAAGATCTTAATCTTATTGACCTTGGTCACGACGATTTTATACTATAAACTTTGTTGCCTAAACTAATTCGTATTCGTAAATTCAAAAAAATATTAGTCCATACAAGAAATCTGGATAAAAACGTACCATAGCAAACAAAAATGAAGATCTACAGAAGGTGCTAGAATTGTATAATTAGAAACTATCTATACTTTGTTAGTTGAAGGAAGAATTGGATTCATATTGGAGTCCAAAACGACGTGGTGATCATTAAAAAAATTCTTTTCGATGCTCAAAGTTACACAGTTGATATATTACAATCAGAAGTTGTATCTTTCTATATCTTTGTTATGTAAAAGTTTTTCTTTGACGTGATGGTGGAAAATAAGACGTGGGGCAATAATAGTATGATGTTGAATCAATATTGTGGTCCACAGCAACGTGGTGATCATTAAAAAAATTCTTTTTATTGCTCAAAGGTACACAGTTGATATATTACAATCAGAAGTTGTATCTTTCTATATCTTTGTTATTTAAAAGTTTTTCTTTGACGTGATGGTGGAAAATAAGACGTGGGGCAATAATAGTATGATGTTGAATCAATATTGTGGTCCAAAACGACGTGGTGATCATTAAAAAAAATCTTTTCGATGCTCAAAGGTACACAGTTGATATATTACAATCAGAAGTTGTATCTTTCTATATCTTTGTTATTTAAAAGTTTTTCTTTGACATGATGGTGGAAAATAAGACGTGGGGCAATAATAGTATGATGTTGAATCAATATTGTGGTCCAAAACGACGTGGTGATCATTAAAAAAATTTTTTTCGATGCTCAAAGTTACACAGTTGATATATTACAATCAGAAGTTGTATCTTTCTATATCTTTGTTATGTAAAAGTTTTTCTTTGACGTGATGGTGGAAAATAAGACGTGGGGCAATAATAGTATGATGTTGAATCAATATTGTGGTCCAAAACGACGTGGTGATCATTAAAAAAATTTTTTTCGATGCTCAAAGTTACACAGTTGATATATTACAATCAGAAGTTGTATCTTTCTATATCTTTGTTATGTAAAAGTTTTTCTTTGACGTGATGGTGGAAAATAAGACGTGGGGCAATAATAGTATGATGTTGAATCAATATTGTGGTCCACAGCAACGTGGTGATCATTAAAAAAATTCTTTTTATTGCTCAAAGGTACACAGTTGATATATTACAATCAGAAGTTGTATCTTTCTATATCTTTGTTATTTAAAAGTTTTTCTTTGACGTGATGGTGGAAAATAAGACGTGGGGCAATAATAGTATGATGTTGAATCAATATTGTGGTCCAAAACGACGTGGTGATCATTAAAAAAAATCTTTTCGATGCTCAAAGGTACACAGTTGATATATTACAATCAGAAGTTGTATCTTTCTATATCTTTGTTATTTAAAAGTTTTTCTTTGACGTGATGGGTGGAAAATAAGACGTGGAGCAATAATAGTATGATGTTGAATCAATATTGTGGTCCAAAACGACGTGGTGATCATTAAAAAAAATCTTTTCGATGCTCAAAGGTACACAGTTGATATATTACAATCAGAAGTTGTATCTTTCTATATCTTTGTTATTTAAAAGTTTTTCTTTGACGTGATGGTGGAAAATAAGACGTGGGGCAATAATAGTATGATGTTGAATCAATATTGTGGTCCAAAACGACGTGGTGATCATTAAAAAAATTTTTTTCGATGCTCAAAGTTACACAGTTGATATATTACAATCAGAAGTTGTATCTTTCTATATCTTTGTTATGTAAAAGTTTTTCTTTGACGTGATGGTGGAAAATAAGACGTGGGGCAATAATAGTATGATGTTGAATCAATATTGTGGTCCACAGCAACGTGGTGATCATTAAAAAAATTCTTTTTATTGCTCAAAGGTACACAGTTGATATATTACAA
Organism: Diorhabda sublineata; assembly: GCF_026230105.1. NCBI lineage: Eukaryota > Metazoa > Arthropoda > Insecta > Coleoptera > Chrysomelidae > Diorhabda > Diorhabda sublineata. The sequence continues at coordinate 3,498,779 of NC_079474.1, read as the reverse complement.
TCAGAAGTTGTATCTTTCTATATCTTTGTTATGTAAAAGTTTTTCTTTGACGTGATGGTGGAAAATAAGACGTGGGGCAATAATAGTATGATGTTGAATCAATATTGTGGTCCAAAACGACGTGGTGATCATTAAAAAAATTCTTTTTATTGCTCAAAGGTACACAGTTGATATATTACAATCAGAAGTTGTATCTTTCTATATCTTTGTTATTTAAAAGTTTTTCTTTGACGTGATGGTGGAAAATAAGACGTGGGGCAATAATAGTATGATGTTGAATCAATATTGTGGTCCAAAACGACGTGGTGATCATTAAAAAAATTTTTTTCGATGCTCAAAGTTACACAGTTGATATATTACAATCAGAAGTTGTATCTTTCTATATCTTTGTTATGTAAAAGTTTTTCTTTGACGTGATGGTGGAAAATAAGACGTGGGGCAATAATAGTATGATGTTGAATCAATATTGTGGTCCACAGCAACGTGGTGATCATTAAAAAAATTCTTTTTATTGCTCAAAGGTACACAGTTGATATATTACAATCAGAAGTTGTATCTTTCTATATCTTTGTTATGTAAAAGTTTTTCTTTGACGTGATGGTGGAAAATAAGACGTGGGGCAATAATAGTATGATGTTGAATCAATATTGTGGTCCACAGCAACGTGGTGATCATTAAAAAAATTCTTTTTATTGCTCAAAGGTACACAGTTGATATATTACAATCAGAAGTTGTATCTTTCTATATCTTTGTTATTTAAAAGTTTTTCTTTGACGTGATGGTGGAAAATAAGACGTGGGGCAATAATAGTATGATGTTGAATCAATATTGTGGTCCAAAACGACGTGGTGATCATTAAAAAAAATCTTTTCGATGCTCAAAGGTACACAGTTGATATATTACAATCAGAAGTTGTATCTTTCTATATCTTTGTTATTTAAAAGTTTTTCTTTGACGTGATGGTGGAAAATAAGACGTGGGGCAATAATAGTATGATGTTGAATCAATATTGTGGTCCAAAACGACGTGGTGATCATTAAAAAAAATCTTTTCGATGCTCAAAGGTACACAGTTGATATATTACAATCAGAAGTTGTATCTTTCTATATCTTTGTTATTTAAAAGTTTTTCTTTGACGTGATGGGTGGAAAATAAGACGTGGAGCAATAATAGTATGATGTTGAATCAATATTGTGGTCCAAAACGACGTGGTGATCATTAAAAAAAATCTTTTCGATGCTCAAAGGTACACAGTTGATATATTACAATCAGAAGTTGTATCTTTCTATATCTTTGTTATTTAAAAGTTTTTCTTTGACGTGATGGTGGAAAATAAGACGTGGGGCAATAATAGTATGATGTTGAATCAATATTGTGGTCCAAAACGACGTGGTGATCATTAAAAAAATTTTTTTCGATGCTCAAAGTTACACAGTTGATATATTACAATCAGAAGTTGTATCTTTCTATATCTTTGTTATGTAAAAGTTTTTCTTTGACGTGATGGTGGAAAATAAGACGTGGGGCAATAATAGTATGATGTTGAATCAATATTGTGGTCCAAAACGACGTGGTGATCATTAAAAAAATTTTTTTCGATGCTCAAAGTTACACAGTTGATATATTACAATCAGAAGTTGTATCTTTCTATATCTTTGTTATGTAAAAGTTTTTCTTTGACGTGATGGTGGAAAATAAGACGTGGGGCAATAATAGTATGATGTTGAATCAATATTGTGGTCCACAGCAACGTGGTGATCATTAAAAAAATTCTTTTTATTGCTCAAAGGTACACAGTTGATATATTACAATCAGAAGTTGTATCTTTCTATATCTTTGTTATTTAAAAGTTTTTCTTTGACGTGATGGTGGAAAATAAGACGTGGGGCAATAATAGTATGATGTTGAATCAATATTGTGGTCCAAAACGACGTGGTGATCATTAAAAAAAATCTTTTCGATGCTCAAAGGTACACAGTTGATATATTACAATCAGAAGTTGTATCTTTCTATATCTTTGTTATGTAAAAGTTTTTCTTTGACGTGATGGTGGAAAATAAGACGTGGAGCAATAATAGTATGATGTTGAATCAATATTGTGGTCCAAAACGACGTGGTAATCATTAAAAAAATTCTTTTCGATGCTCAAAGGTAAACAGTTGATATATTACAATCAGAAGTTGTATCTTTCTATATCTTTGTTATTTAAAAGTTTTTCTTTGACATGATGGTGGAAAATAAGACGTGGGGCAATAATAGTATGATGTTGAATCAATATTGTGGTCCAAAACGACGTGGTGATCATTAAAAAAAATCTTTTCGATGCTCAAAGGTACACAGTTGATATATTACAATCAGAAGTTGTATCTTTCTATATCTTTGTTATTTAAAAATTTTTCTTTGACGTGATGGGTGGAAAATAAGACGTGGAGCAATAATAGTATGATGTTGATTCAATATTGTTGTCCACGACGACTGGGTGATCATTAAAAAAATTCTTTTCGATGCTCAAAGGTACACAGTTGATATATTACAATCAGAAGTTGTATCTTTCTATATCTTTGTTATTTAAAAGTTTTTCTTTGACGTGTTGGTGGAAAATAAGACGTGGGGCAATAATAGTATGATGTTGAATCAATATTGTGGTCCAAAACGACGTGGTGATCATTAAAAAAATTCTTTTCGATGCTCAAAGGTACACAGTTGATATATTACAATCAGAAGTTGTATCTTTCTATATCTTTGTTATGTAAAAGTTTTTCTTTGACGTGATGGTTTAAAATAAGACGTGGAGCAATAATAGTATGATGTTGAATCAATATTGTGGTCCACAGCAACGTGGTGATCATTAAAAAAATTCTTTTTATTGCTCAAAGGTACACAGTTGATATATTACAATCAGAAGTTGTATCTTTCTATATCTTTGTTATGTAAAAGCTTTTCTTTGACGTGATGGTGGAAAATAAGACGTGGAGCAATGATAGTATGATGTTGAATCAATATTATTGTCTACAACGACGTGGTGATCATCTGAAGAGAAGATATCCATGGCAGAGGACACCAACTGGAGATTCTGCAAGAGATCTACTCCTGCACATTCCATTAACAACCTTGAAGAAATACTTCTAATGCCCTGGGATACAAAAACCTCTGATTCCTTCGGGAAGAGATAACGTATTTCTTTATTGTGAGTTGTAGGAGGTTCAACACCTTTTGTGTTACAAAAACACATAGAAATAACATCGAGCAAACGCTTTTTGTCGTGCAGACACCATTTTGACGACTAATAAACATGGTTTTAATAGGAACGCGTTGCTGCTATCTGTCGGAAACAACGTTAAACTCTTTCTAACAGTTTATAGTTGGATCAAATCGTATTCATAGATGTATAGCTACGATCTTTCTAAATTTCTATGATTCTTTTTAAATGCCCCGTATAATTGCGCTCTAAGAAAAACGAAATGCATCTATCTGATGAGTTTTTTTGTTTATATAAATCAAGGCCATAGAGAGTATACTTTAAATGGTCGTAGTTGTATTGAAAGTAAGAGAAACAATGAATAATGTCGTGTATATGTTAATTTGGTATCCACCTGTTTATATTGTTGAGTAAAAAGTGGGTAATAACGTGGGATACGAGGTTTATACCTGTTATTGTGATTAAAATAGTAGCGAACATTATCAGTCAACAAAAAACAAATGATATTTTTAAAAATACGAAGCATATAAATATTCTGTATTCTATACAGGGCGTCCCACGACGAAAAAACTGTCGACCCTGGACACCCTGTATATTAATACATTTTTGACATTTACGTAAAATTTTGGTATACTTTTCTTTAGAAACTTTTTTCGAAAAATGCATACTTTTTTAGTTATTAATTTTTTTGTAAAAAATTTCACCGTTGCAGACCCTTATAAATTATTTTTTTACGAAAATACCCTTAAATATATGAAAATGGTTTCTGTTCGAGTGCTTTAAGCAAGGTCAGTCGTACTTGAATCTATGTTGCAAAATTTTTCATCCTATACAGGGCGTGTATAAAAATTGTTCAAAATTTAACTTCATAAATATGAGATTTCTTTATTTTTTTGAACCACGGTAAGTGTAGGTATAGGAAAGTATACATGAATTTGTCTTATTTTTCACTCCTGAATGCATTAAAATGGAAAAAACCGGGTGGTTCTATTTAAAAAAAAAGAAATTTTTTTATTATGATATTAAACTTTGAATACTTTTTATACACTCCCTGTATAAAATGAAACATTTTTTAACATAGATTCAAATACGTCTGACCTTGCTAAAAGCAATCGAACAAAAACTATTTTTATATCTTTAAGGGTATAATCGTAATTTATAAGGGTCTGCAACTGTCAAATTTTCAACATAAAAATGAATAATTAAAAAAGTATACATTTTTCGAAAAAACCGGAAGTCGGCCATCTTTGAAAATATTTTAGTTAGAAAGATCGTATCCGAAAACCCAAACGTAGAAATTTTCATGGTTTTACTATAAGTATTTTGCCCCTATATATATAAAAATGAGATGCTGTTCGTTAGTCTCGTTATAACTCGAGAACGGCTATACCGATTTGGCTCATTATGGTCTAGAATTATTTGTGAAAGTCCAAAGGAGGTTTTAAAGGTGAATAAATTTGAAAATACTCGGAAGTAAATGAAAACAACAATTTTGTCGCAAATTAAATTCAACGCGAACCATAATATTTGACATTTGACAATTAACATCTACGTCGATCAATACCTCAGACAAATCCTTCTATCCACTTAAACAAATCATTGTGTACCAAATTAATCATATTTTATCATTAGTTTGAGATGGATTGTTTAGTAAATCAACTTTACGAGATTGTGGATTGTGGACGAAGTGATATTGTCGTCATTCCGCTTCGTGATCAACCGAGTAAAACGAGAGTGTGGATAGCAAACACATCTGCCGCCTCTAGTCGCCAGATTCGAGACGAAAACCTCTAGGAGGCGCCTCGTGACAGTTTGAAACGGAAACGCACGAAAAGTTTTGGAAAACGGACTCGGATTCATCTTTTAAATACCTTCTCCTTCTTCTGGGTAAACACCTATGAAAATTGTGTAATCACGTGCGTGCAAAATCATAAATCGTTTAGATTTTGGTGTACATTTTCCACTGGTTCTATTGAACTACATATTTATTGATGGAAAAATATTGTTAATTGTAACGAATAAACTGTTGTCTGAGTGCACATAGTAAATGGATAACCTTAATTAAAATATAATAAATATCGTAATTAAAGTCAACTTAATTGAACAACAATCAGTTATTCTTATATGCTTAGTGCATCGTATCGCCAACAGCCATACAGGTCATCGCCGATACCAATAGATCTTCTGGAAGAAGAAATGACAAAAATACAAATAAATACAAATAAATTTTTAAAAATCCCATCGATCCCATGTGTGATACAAAATTTATTCGGGTGAAAGGTCAAAATTTGAGGTTTTTTGGATATTTTTCGAAAACAGTTGTTGTATAAAAAAAAACTTCCAAGCAAAGTTGTAGATCTTAAAATTCTCTACAAAAATTAACCCTATGATTTTTTTTCTAAGAGATACCATTCCTGAGATATCGCGATTCTAAGAGTCACATTATACGTGGTATGCCAGTCAGGCTCTAGATGTTATCTTATTATTGATATGACCTTGGCAATTGACACAGTACACATGAACACAGCAATACGACTTTTTACAGCCACATTTGGCACTACAACTTTTTTTAGCAATTACAATAAATAGTTTTTTTGGACTAGGTAGAGGTGAAGTTTGAATCGGTTCTAGAGTATTTCCAAATCCAGTCTTCTGAGTTGGGTTAGGTTAGGTTAGAATACAAGACTTGAATAGCAAATGTCGATGCTGGAGCTGAATCTTCAGCACTAAAAAGGTGGCTTATATATGTGATTTTTAGAATCGTGATATCTCAGAAATGGTAACTCTTAGGAAAAAATCATACACACCATTTTTGTAGAGAATTTTAAGATCTACAACTTTTGTTTCAAGTATTTTTTTGATATACCCACCGTTTTCGAAAAAAATTCGAAAAACCTCAAATTTTGACATTCGACCCCGATTTTTGTTATTTTAAATATCTATATTGACCGGACTATAAAAGTTGCACCTTGTATATATTATTAGTTACATTTAATATATCAACTAGCAGATACAATACTTTTAAATTTGATAGTTAGACTGAGGAAATTGAATTGTTTTATGCCAAAAAGCGATACTTTTGAAGATTTGAATTTTTCTTTTGATACAACTTACTGTTTTCGAAAAAAATCCAAAAAATTAGCAGATTTCGATGTTGGAGCACCATTTTTGTAGAGATTTTTACGATCTACAACTTTTGTTTCAAGTTTTTTTTTTGATAAAACTCGCCGTTTTCGAGAAAACCCCATAAAAACCTCAAATTTCGACCTTTGACCCCGAATAAATTTTGTAGCACGCATAGGATCGATGGGGATCTTTAGAAATGTATCTGTAATGGTAAATTCCAGCTCTCCACCAATATTTGACTCTCCGGGAATTTTTGTTATTTTAAATATCTATATTGACCGGACTATAAAAGTTGCACCTTGTATATATTATTAGTTACATTTAATATATCAACTAGCAGATACAATACTTTTAAATTTGATAGTTAGACTGAGGAAATTGAATTGTTTTATGCCAAAAAGCGATACTTTTGAAGATTTGAATTTTTCTTTTGATACAACTTACTGTTTTCGAGAAAAATCCAAAAAATTAGCAGATTTCGATGTTGGAGCACCATTTTTGTAGAGATTTTTAGGATCTACAACTTTTGTTTCAAGTTTTTTTTTTGATAAAACTCGCCGTTTTCGAGAAAACCCCATAAAAACCTCAAATTTCGACCTTTGACCCCGAATAAATTTTGTAGCACGCATAGGATCGATGGGGATCTTTAGAAATGTATCTGTAATGGTAAATTCCAGCTCTCCACCAATATTTGACTCTCCGGGAATTTTTGTTATTTTAAATATCTATATTGACCGGACTATAAAAGTTGCACCTTGTATATATTATTAGTTACATTTAATATATCAACTAGCAGATATAATACTTTTAAATTTGATAGTTAGACTGAGGAAATTGAATTTTTTCATGCCAAAAAGCGATACTTTTGAAGATTTGAATTTTTCTTTTGATACAACTTACTGTTTTCGAAAAAAATCCAACAAATTAGCAAATTTCGATGTTGGAGCACCATTTTTGTAGAGATTTTTAGGATCTACAACTTTTGTTTCAAGTTTTTTTTTTTGATACAACTCGCCGTTTTCGAGAAAACCCCATAAAAACCTCAAATTTCGACCTTTGACCCCGAATAAATTTTGTAGCACGCATAGGATCGATGGGGATCTTTAGAAATGTATCTGTAATGGTAAATTCCAGCTCTCCACCAATATTTGACTCTCCGGGAATTTTTGTTATTTTAAATATCTATATTGACCGGACTATAAAAGTTGCACCTTGTATATATTATTAGTTACATTTAATATATCAACTAGCAGATACAATACTTTTAAATTTGATAGTTAGACTGAGGAAATTGAATTGTTTTATTCCAAAAAGCGATACGTTTGAAGATTTGAATTTTTCTTTTGATACAACTTACTGTTTTCGAAAAAAATCCAACAAATTAGCAAATTTCGATGTTGGAGCACCATTTTTGTAGAGATTTTTAGGATCTACAACTTTTGTTTCAAGTTTTTTTTTTTTGATACAACTCGCCGTTTTCGAGAAAACCCCATAAAAACCTCAAATTTCGACCTTTGACCCCGAATAAATTTTGTAGCACGCATAGGATCGATGGGGATCTTTAGAAATGTATCTGTAATGGTAAATTCCAGCTCTCCACCAATATTTGACTCTCCGGGAATTTTTGTTATTTTAAATATCTATATTGACCGGACTATAAAAGTTGCACCTTGTATATATTATTAGTTACATTTAATATATCAACTAGCAGATATAATACTTTTAAATTTGATAGTTAGACTGAGGAAATTGAATTTTTTCATGCCAAAAAGCGATACGTTTGAAGATTTGAATTTTTCTTTTGATACAACTTACTGTTTTCGAAAAAAATCCAACAAATTAGCAAATTTCGATGTTGGAGCACCATTTTTGTAGAGATTTTTAGGATCTACAACTTTTGTTTAAAGTTTTTTTTTGATAAAACTCGCCGTTTTCGAGAAAACCCCATAAAAACCTCAAATTTCGACCTTTGACCCCGAATAAATTTTGTAGCACGCATAGGAGCGATGGAGATCTTTAGAAATGTATCTGTAATGGTAAATTCCACCAATATTTGGCTTGTTACTTCACCACTATTTCTATGTTTAAATTGACCGGACTATAAGTTACTATTTCCTTTTAATCGAATTTTCCCGATGGACTTTTTCTTAAATTAAAATATTAGTTTATAAATCAACGGTATAAATTGACGTAAACGTTTTCTTGACGAAATTAGACAAAAGTTTATCGACTCGCGTGCTAGTGAAGAGAATCAGTTCGTTAAATTAGTTTCTATGTTAGCAAAAAACTGTGCATGAAAATATCGCTGGATCTGTTGATTAAGTTGAAATTTCATGACCACTTAGCCTAAGAGACATGTGTGTTGGTTACTCCCACTATTTAAATACGAGGTATATCCACGAAATAAGATAGAAATAAAAACGTAACTTACATTGTGAATGTACCTCGTAAATAGATTGGATAATGTCGATCATCAAATACAAAAAATGTTAACAATTATGTTTTCATTTTGTAAAACCATAATCGGCTTAATTCATCATTAAGAATTGTACAGAGTTGTACTTAATATAACGAGCGAATATAATTTAAGTAAAATTAAAAACAAATATTAATTTGTTGTGTTAAAGTTTGTTATGTAACTTAAAAACTAGGCTAAGTTAATGAAACGTACTCATATGGGTAAAAAACTTTGGCGGGCTATAATTACAACACCTTAACATTTACAAACTTTTTACCATATAGTCCAATGTCTTTCAAATATTGGATCAATTTTTTCCCCTTTATCTAAACATTCTTGGAGCGAACTTCCTACCTGGTGGCTACGGAGCTTATTGGAGTATTGTGTAAGTTTCTGAAGTCGATGGACCGTTCAATTTAATGTAGCTTGTTCAGTGGTTTGCCACAACAATTCAAGGATATGTTTCCTTTTCAGTTCTGCAAGAATACCTTGAAGATTTTGGCATTATGTTTGATACGAACACACTATAGATTGTTTTGCATATTGGAGTTAACCTATCGGTTTGATTTTTGGACAAATTTCGAAAATATTTCTTTTTCTTGTAGAGGTATTTGCCAAAAATTTGCCAAAAACATCTTTTGGACATTTCTCGACTAAGAAGTTTACTAAAAACAATTCAAATCACTTTTTTTGGGCATCTCTTCTCAGCTGTTTGGATTCTCTCTTTGCTAGGCTCTAGTAGGACGTTCACTGAATCTGCAAAACGTCTTGATGATGGTTGATCTTGAGGAACTTTTATTTAAGGATAATTTTGACCTTTTATACACTAATAATTACCGACTGGGAATAAATATAATGTAGGAATTTCGAGAGTTTCGTTTTTTGTGTAATATTGTTGTTTATCTATACTTTTGAATGATTCACTGATTATTGGAATTGAATATTTTCGCAGTGGGGCGTCTCTTATATAAGTATTTATACTATAAAGGATGTACTAGTCGAAAAAATATTATGTTTACTAGACGTATCGTTGTCAATTCTCATTAATATTAAATACCCACATATAATTAAAAATGCGGTTTTCATTATTGTACCACTGAAGATGGAATTGAAACTGAACCAGGAAAAGGAAAACTCTTTCACTTTTAAGTTGGTAACATCGCCATCGGAATTTACTAATTGTTTAAGGTAATACCGGTTTCAGTGACAACAGGAAAAGGTATAAAGATAACAAAGAATTTCAGAGAAAACATTGTTTGTTCCAATAAAACATCGAGATGTTTATTTAGTTGTAACACGTACGTGAAAATGTGTTTTAAAAAAAATCCGGGTTAAGTTAATACTTGTAGAAAACAAAATTAAGTGAAATCTAATGAAACCGATCAACTATATTGTTCAATATTTATATAAATTGTTGGAGTATGCGAAGAAATGTTAATCGATATTGTAGGAATAAAAAAAGTAATTTCAAGCTTTGGAAAACCTACGAGGACGGTCCCAGAAGTACCTGAACCAACAATAAAACTTAATAATCTTCTAGCTCCACACACTTTTTCCCAGCGATGTTCAATAACTTTTCATCGTTGGAAAATCTTTGACCAACGAGTATGGGGACAGAAAATAATCCGAGGGGGCTAAATCTAGCTAATACGGTAGCAACTCAAACGGATGTGTGAGCTGGTGCTATGCCTTGATGAAACAACACTTTCTTCTGTACCAAATGCGATTGTTTTTGTTTGATTTCTTCGCTCAAACGTTGCAATAAGTTCATAGTTTTTCATTTTTCATGATAGTCAATAAAAATTATCCCAAGCGCATCCCAAATAACCGACGACATGACGTTTCCTGCGGATGGAACAGTTTTTCCCTTCTTTGGAGCGGGTTCTTCCTTTTCAGTCCATTGTTTCATCATGATTAAGGTGCAGTGCAAAAATTCGACTTTATTTCTGTAGAACAATGCCAAACACTCTATGGAATCATTTTCATGACGCCGTTTCTGTTCCGTTTTGAGTAAAAGCAGCTTTCTCATATCTAAATTTTCAGTTAATTTTCAGTCGACGATAATCCAGTGGATTTTCTTCAACTTTTCTGGAATCGTCACCTTATTTGGTCAACAACTATGATGCTGGTCCTGGCAGATCGAATTCAGCTTTTAGGTTCACTATTGATGATATTTTTCAAGCAACTCTGGGTCAGACCAGGAACTTCTGGGACCGTTCTCATACATCAAGTGAAAAATTGTATTCTTAATGAAGTGCATTGAGGAGAAATGAGTTTCCGAAATTCTAAATTTTCAAAGTATGTACAGAGCAAAACAGAAATCAGGAATTTTGAGTATAAACTAGCGCGATCTGTAATTTCTTAGCCTAACATAAAAAGAAAGTTCATTTAGCACATTATGTATGTCGTTTGCTTTATAGTCTACCGCAAAGCGTTTGACTCTATTCGGCATGACTTACTGCTTGACATCAAACAGAGGAATTGCGAACTAGCAACTCTCTAACTTCGGAACGCCTTCAGATACTTAGAGGAGTCCATCAGGGATGCATGGCCTTAAAAGACCATCAAAAGTATGCCGACCTACAAAAGGTAGTCAATTCTATCAACGAAATCACAATAAACGCGCATAAAACCAAACTAATGGTCATAAGCAGACAACGACACGTCGAAGCTCAATTACTTGTCAATGGAAATAACATAGAGGGACTCAAAAAATTCGAATACCTTGGATATATGTGGGGGATTGCGACGAGGAAGTTAAAACTCGGATAGCAATTGCAAAAACAGCTTTTACAAAGTTTAATGAGTACCTAATCCGCCGAGAAGTCCCCCTAACCCTTAGATTGATAAACTGTTATATTTGGCCAATCCTTTTGCACTGTGTGGTCCCTGAAAGAGAGGTCCTTGAACAGAATAGAAGCAATGGCCGTCGCGCAGGCTTCTGCGGATCCCATGGACCTATCAAATAACGAATGAAGAAATCCTGCGAGGAGAGGACGTAAACAACATTCCTGGCTACGGAATATAAGAGACTGGTGTGGCATTCAGGGTGAGGCAACAATTTTTCGTGCCTTCGAAAGTTTTGTTACTAATATAAACAGAAAAGTTGACTAATGAGAAAGAAGAAAACCCTTCGCCTGTCTGGTTTAAAAAGGTTTATTGGAGTTGGCCCTGATATAGGAATTGCTCCTCTTCAGAGCTGGGATTGTTGTGATAGGTTTGTGGTTGCGTTACGAAGAATTTCCCAATCTGGAAAACAAACGGTTACTTCCAGGTTTAGGGATATATTTTTCAGTCTTTTTGTTGGTTTTTCTGTTATTTGTTTTGGTTAATTTTTTGTTTTGTTTATTATTTAATTGGAAGCGAGTAACAAGGAGACGGGCGAGTACAACTAGGGCTCTGCATTATTCCGTATCGTCTGTTATTTGGCTGATGAACCGGTTACAGGAAAATCGCTGAAAATCTGCAATACCGACGATGTTTGACGGGATTTTTTTGTCTTTTTATTGTACATTGTGACATTGACAGACGTATCGATTATTCTTAGTCGTTAATTGACTCATTTCTACTTTATAATAGTTTCTTGTTAATCGTTTCGTGAATTTTGTGTTACCCTCGTATATTCAACTGAGTTTTTTAAAATTTCAAATCAAAGATGGAGAATACATGCTGTATATTATTTCACAAAAATATCATTAAACCAGGATTAAATGTGATAACAGTTTTTCAGTTTTTAACTTTGGTTCGTCGTAGACATTTTTATTTTCAAACATCTAATTATCCAATTATTTATTACTTTCACGTAGCTTCAAAAAAAAAAAGAAATAGATAAATAAAAATTCAATAACAACATTCATTTTATACGATTCAAGTGAAAATGTATTTTTTTTATTACTATTTACTCTTACTTTTACTTGCGGGTAATTTGGCAAAAAATTTCTTTTCAAACCAATCACGTATTATAAGATGGCGACTATCCAACTGTGAAAGCTATCGAAAACAACAGCCGTTAAAAAAATAAAGTTACTGTAAAAGCTGTTAAGTGTAATAAACAATTGGTCGATATTTTTTATACTTCTAATTATTTACCTATAAACTTTATGATCATTTTGCTAATTTATATATTGTATTCCCTTCTATCATTCATCCTGGATTCATGTGTATGTGTGCACACAGATGGCGCTGTCAATGTCAAATCCATATGACGTTTATGAAGTACCAACTGTCAAAAGACTATGTGTCAAAATTTCATAACAATTCGATTGTTATTTTCAAAACAATCGATTCAAAACAATCAGAATACTGTACAAGCTCAGCAATGGCTTCAAAAGTTTTATCCGGACTCTGCTCCATCGAATAGAATCATTTGTTATAAGTTTGCTGGATGAATTTAAACGTGGTCGTACAAACATCGATGATGGTGAACGTTCCGGTCGTCCAATTGAGATGGTTTCTCCAGAAAACGTCAAAAAAATCCAACAATTGGTTATATCTAATCGTAAATTGAGATAGCTGAGGCTCTAAATATATCAGAAGGCAGTACGTTTACAAGTATGCATGAACATTAGACCATGAGGAAGCTTTTTTCAAAGTGAGTGCCGGATTTACTTACAATCGATCTAAAAGATCAACTTGTTGATGATTCAGAGCAGTGTTTGGCCAGGTTAACACGTAATAAATCAGATGTTTTGCCTCGATATGGGACAATTAATGAAATATGGATCCATCACTTTACTCCAGAATCAAAAAATCATCATCTGCGGCAGGTGAACCACGTCCGAGGCGTCCAAAGGCACAACAGTCATCTGGGAAGGTTATGGCTTCAGTAATTTGGGGTACGCATGGATTCTTGTTCATCGAGTGTCTCCAAAAGGGAGAGACAATCAATAACGAGTTTTTGGATCGTTTGAATGCAAAAATCAAGTAAAAATGTCAAGGAGTTCCACCAATTATCAATTCGGTAGCAACGATGGTTAAATTGAACGACTTACACTTCGGACTGTTTCCCTATCCAACGTATAGTCCGGATCTGGCACCCAGTGACTACTGGCTATTCGTTGATCTCAAAAAAAATGCTCGTCGGTAAGAAATTCAGCTCAAATGAAGACACAATTGCTGAAATTGAAGCTTATTTTGAGGGAAAAGACAAATCCAGTAAAAATAATTGCGCATTTGACTGTTTTCAGTTGCTCCAATCTTCATTTCGTCGAGGATATTCAATCTGCTGGCCTCATAGCTCCCAAGTCTATCAATGGAACATCCAGTAGAACCACAAGGGCACTAGTTAGGGAAGTTTGTAGTTAATCATCTTTTCTTCCTTATTATTTTCTTTACTTGCATTTTTGTAGCAATTTTTTGATTACCTTTAAAATTTTTAATCAGCATTTAATACTAATACGTTCTTTCAAATAAACTATTTAAACCAATAATATTTCTAAAATCATGGAATTAGTAATTTGTTATTTACTCACCTTATATCTAACCATATTTCTACTTCTAAATCTCATAAAATCATCCCTTACATATTTTTTGGTTTTGGTTAAATTAACAGCAACTGAAAAAAAAACAGAAATTTTAATAACTATGAAAAAAACGAAGAAAAAAGTGACTTCTCCGTGGTTATCTTTAGAAAAATATTGGGTAGCATAGTTTAGACGAGACCGTACGATCTATGAAGACCAGCAACGCAGTGGTCCACCAAATTAGATGACGACTCCAATTTCCATTGAATGTTTGGTAATGTTTCACAGAAATAAAACCGTTTCATTAACCATGGATGGCAACGTGGATCCGTCACTTCACACCCGAATCAAAAGAACAATAAAAGCAATGGACTGAAAAGGCAGAACCGGCTCCATCTGCATACAAGGTGTTATCCGTTTTTTTTTTGTCCAGGTACTTCTGGGACCATCCTCGTAGCAATGGTACTAGCAAGCAATGACTGTTTAAGTAAGAGAAAGTGACGTGGTGATTTATTTATATATGCCCGGGTCTTCAAGCATTCGTCTGCGGGTTCAATCTTAATTAAAAATTAGAAATTCATGTCGATTAGTTATAATTATAAATACAAATCTAATGCATTTAATTGATGACTTTTGCTGACTGTCACTATCAAAAATCGACGATTTCTAATAGGCATTGGTCGATTAATGTAATTCCAATTGATTTTTACAAAAAAAAACCCTTTTTCCAAAAGATATTTTATAATGAAACTGAAATAAAGAATTATGCCAATTATTACAACAACAAAAGAAAATAGTAATAGTAAAGTTCAAACATACAACTGAACGAAGAAAAGGCAATAAATTTAGAAGTTAGAACTTCAAACATACAACTGAACGAAGAAAAGGCAATAAACTTAGAAGTTAGAAGTTTAAACATACAAATGAACGAATAAAAGGCAATAAACTTAAAAGTTAGAAGTTCAAACATACAACTGAACGAAGAAAAGCCAATAAACTTAAAAGTTAGATCTTTAAACAAACAACAGAACGAAGAAAAAGGCAATAAATTTAGAATTTAGCAGTTCAAACATACAAATGAACGAACAAAAAGGCAATAAACTTAAAAGTTAGAACTTCAAACATACAACTGAATAAGGAAAAGGCAATAAACTTAGAAGTTTAAACATACAACTGAACGAATAAAAAGCAATAAACTTAGAAGTTAGAACTTCAAACATACAACTGAACGAACAAAAAGGCAATAAACTTATAAGTTAGAAGTTTAAACATACAACTGAACAATTAAAAGGCAATAAATTTAGAAGTTAGAACTTCAAACATACAACTGAACGAAGAAAAGGCAATAAACTTAGAAGTTAGAAGTTCGAACATACAACTGAATGAAGAAAAGGCAATAAACTTAGAAGTTAGAAGTTTAAACATACAACTGAACGATTAAAAGGCAATAAATTTAGAAGTTAGAACTTCAAACATACAACTGAACGAAGAAAAGGCAATAAACTTAAAAGTTAGAACTTCAAACATACAACTGAACAATTAAAAGGCAATAAATTTAGAAGTTAGAACTTCAAACATACAACTGAACGAAGAAAAGGCAATAAACTTAGAAGTTAGAAGTTCGAACATACAACTGAATGAAGAAAAGGCAATAAACTTAGAAGTTAGAAGTTTAAACATACAACTGAACGATTAAAAGGCAATAAATTTAGAAGTTAGAACTTCAAACATACAACTGAACGAAGAAAAGGCAATAAACTTAAAAGTTAGAACTTTAAACCAACAACAGAACGAAGAAAAAGGCAATAAATTTAGAATTTAGCAGTTCAAACATACAAATGAACGAACAAAAAGGCAATAAACTTAAAAGTTAGAAGTTCAAACATACAACTGAACGAAGAAAAGCCAATAAATTTAGAAGTTAGCAGTTTAAACATACATTTGAACGAAAATATAGATACATACCTCTATATGTGACCCAGCTACTCTATTCCAGTGCCAGATTTTAGAGCAACAAAAAAATGATGGACATAGAACAAGGAGGAACAAGAAAAAAGGAAAATCAAGGAAAAGATGGTACGCAGAGGTAATGGAAAACCTAAGAAAAAGAGAGAAAAATAGAGGAATTCAAGACTGGAAAACGAAAGCAAAAAATTGGAAAGAGTGAAGGTAATGAGTTCCATGTTATGGGCTTAAAAGGCATTAATTTCACTATTTTAAACATCAAAACATATTAAATCGTCTTTCAAACACAATAATTTTTTTATTTTTGATCTGATGAATAATTAGCAAAAAAATATGGTTATAGTGAAAAGTTTACAGTGACCCCTCTCAATATTATATGTTGATGAACTAGACTTACGAAATATACAATAAAATATACAGGGTGTAATTAGTAAAGTATGTTTATTTCGCAAATAAAATATTTAAATATATTTTGAATTATTGATTTAGTTATAAATATTAAAAACTTACTCGATGATGTTTTTTTTTACCAAAAAAATAGCACTAGAATATCATCGACAGTACGCACTAACCGATAAATACAGGAACGCACTCTGCAAACAACAAATTTTCATTAACGTCTATCGAAGCGGGTGAAAGCTCTAAAGCGCAATTACTATGTGGGAAAAACGTAAAGAAATACCACTCCGACCGTGTTGTACCGACGTTCAAATCATCAAATAAACTAAGAAGAGTCACAAAGATGTTTTATACCGGCGTGACCCATATAGGGGTACCGTCAAATCGTTTTGATACCTACCTGCCAGCGGAAGACATTCGTGGGGTGATACGAGATTCACTTTTGGTCTGGTATTTCATAAATCCAGTTGAGGAATGCGTTTGTGGTAATATCTACGATATACGCGCAATAAAAATTTATTTGTGTTGGTATTTCAAAACAATTAAACTCATTAAATGCATTCGAATTAAATAATTTTGTTTCAATTAGAATTAAATACGTTTATTAAGATTTATGAAACTTGGGGTCGTTTATAGAACGCCAGGGGATGTTGGAAATATAAAGAAAACCCCACTAAAAAGATGGGCAGAAACTTACATGGGTATTTGAAAAATAGATAAATAAATTGGAAAAAATTCTAGTGAAACTCATAATTGAATAAACCATCCCCTTAGTAAATATCATCCTTATAACATGGCGTATAAAATTGAGCTATAGTTTCGAAGAAATAACATCATAATTTCCAATTTTTAATTGATTATAAATTACGTTTCGAAACTGGAAAACAATCATAATTTTTTTTCACCTAATTTACTATTTATAAGTATTTTACGTGATATTTTCATTGCGTTAATACCCAAACTTTTCTAAATTTTCACCAATACTGACTTTCCAAGCATCTGTTGTGAATTTGAACGAAATCACATTTAGTACCAATTACTAAATCAGGTCCGGACTTAGAGCAACGCGAAATGAAGAAAAACAGAGACAAAAACGTTTATTTATAATTTAAAAATAGAATAAATGTTTACACGAGTTATTAAATAGCAACAAAATAAAAAGATAACCAAAAAATAATACGAAACGACGGAAACATTATCAAAGTATAATTAGAAAACGTATCCTGGAATGAATCAATCATCCCAGGTGCGATGAATAAATAAATAATAATAATAAATGTAATTAAAGTCTTGTTTTAAAATGATCTCCTTGTTTGTCCAATATACATTATAATATTAATTAGAATGTAGTTGATTCGAACGTATCGACCTTTGAAAATTAAAAAATTTGGGACGTTCTATATATTTTTAACGCTTATTGCGATTTTTTCTACTCTTCCTTATCTCAAAATTAAATGTTCTAAGACATTTCGTATATTTTCATATATTTTTGCAAAATTTTTTCAATTTTCCAGTATCGAAATTTAACGATAGGAAAATTTGGGACGTCCTATATATTTTTGACGTATTATGAAATTTTTTTCTTGACATTTATTCCGTTTTTTTTTTCGATTTTTCAATTTAAATTTCATCATTAAAAATTGTTTTTATGTGTTTATGCATTTTTTTTATTTTGTGATTAACAAATTTGAAAATTTTGACGTTTTTTGCTTTGTTTTGGTTTTCGTGATACTGAAATTCAGTAATCCAACGTTCTGTCTACCGTTTATTGTAATTTATCAAATTCTGGGACGCTCTGTATATTTCTAGTCGCTTTTTGCCTTTTTTCTCGATTTTTTTGTTTAAATTTTATCATAAGAAATATGGAAAACATTTTCTATGTTTTTATATGTTTATTGGACTTATACTTTTATATTTTTTTGTTGCAATTTCTAAAAATTTTACGATGTCGAAATTCAACCATTTAAAAGTGTCGTACTGTATATTTTTGTCGTATTTTGTGATTTCACTCAAGTTTTTCTGATATTGATTGAAAATCAGTAGTTAAAAGATTTCGAATTCCTCCTGTATATTATTTATTGAAGTTTAACAAATTCTGGGACGCTCTGTATATTTCTAGTCGCTTTTTGCCTTTTTTCTCGATTTTTTTGTTTAAATTTTATCATAAGAAATATGGAAAACATTTTCTATGTTTTTATATGTTTATTGGACTTATACTTTTATATTTTTTTGTTGCAATTTCTAAAAATTTTACGATGTCGAAATTCAACCATTTAAAAGTGTCGTACTGTATATTTTTGTCGTATTTTGTGATTTCACTCAAGTTTTTCTGATATTGATTGAAAATCAGTAGTTAAAAGATTTCGAATTCCTCCTGTATATTATTTATTGAAGTTTAACAAATTCTTGGACGTTCTGTATATTTTTCTTTGCGTTTTTTGCATTTTTTCCGTGCTTTCTATTTGAAATTCAATTTTTAAAAATTTAGGAGTCATATCCTATACTTTTATATGTTTTTGTTGCATTTTTAAAAAATTTTATTATGTCGAAATTCAACTATTTAAAAATTCGGGACGTTCCGTATATTTTTCACGTATTTTGCGATTTTTTTCAAGTTTTTCTGATATTGAAAGCAAGTAATTAAGAAAACGAACGTCCTGTATTTTGGTATAGTATTTCTTCGCGTTTTTTGTCTTTTCTTTTAGTTTTTTTTTCTTATATTTTCATTCAAATGTGATTATAAAAAATTTTGGAAACATTTTATTTATTTTTAGACGTTTTTGTAGCACTTTTTAAATTTTGCTGTATCTAAATTTGATTATTGATAAATTTGGTGCTTTCTGTATATTTTTGACGTGTTTTACGATTGTATTCAAGTTTTTCTGACATTGAAAGGCAATAATTAAAAAATATATAACAATTTCTAGGACAATCTGTATATTTTTCATGTTATTTGCTTTTTTCTCCATTTTTTAAATTGAAATTTGAGAATTGCAAAATTTTGAATTATATTTTTGATGCATTTCTTTTTTAATATCGAGATTTTATAAAAGAAAAAAATATGACGTTCTGTATATTTTTCTTTGCGTTTTTTGCATTTTTTCCGTGCTTTCTATTTGAAATTCAATTTTTAAAAATCTAGGAGTCATATCCTATACTTTTATATGTTTTTGTTGCATTTTTAAAAAATTTTATTATGTCGAAATTCAACTATTTAAAAATTCGGGACGTTCCGTATATTTTTCACGTATTTTGCGATTTTTTTCAAGTTTTTCTGATATTGAAAGCAAGTAATTAAGAAAACGAACGTCCTGTATTTTGGTATAGTATTTCTTCGCGTTTTTTGTCTTTTCTTTTAGTTTTTTCTTCTTATATTTTCATTCAAATGTGATTATAAAAAATTTTGGAAACATTTTATTTATTTTTAGACGTTTTTGTAGCACTTTTTAAATTTTGCTGTATCTAAATTTGATTATTGATAAATTTGGTGCTTTCTGTATATTTTTGACGTGTTTTACGATTGTATTCAAGTTTTTCTGACATTGAAAGGCAATAATTAAAAAATATATAACAATTTCTAGGACAATCTGTATATTTTACAAATTATCTAGATTTTGTGATATTAAAATTCAATAATCAATACTTTTGGAACAAACTTTTTCTATTCAATATAATTAAATCCAACCCTGTTTTTAAAAAAATTAAAAATAAAACATGTACAGTAAATATCGTGTCCTACTGCAAAATAATCAATAATTAGTATGAGCAGCAAGTCCGTGGTTTATTTGAGTATGAATGCAATAAAATCTAAACGACTTACACAAGCCCGGTGTCGCATTTCGTATTAGACACTTTCCCTTATGCAAAATAAATGCAAATTTCTGAAATTTTGATGGCAAGTATGTGGAATATGCACGAAAGAAAAAGTCTAACAAAGGAAAACGGTTCGGTTCGAACAATTATTCTAAAAACATTTCGAACATTCAGTAAAAAAGTCACGAACGCCATTTTGTTAATTATTGAAAGCGAACAAATTGTTTCTTAATACCAAAATGGACGATTTTCAATTTTAATCATTCTGTATATATTCAAGCACACAATTTTTTACCAAAAAACCCGATGAAAACTCCAGGCTTTGACTCACTTCAACTAACCAATTAATTGCATATTGCAAAAAAAATTAAGTTTTGGCCACTGTCACGTGACAAACCCTGTATTATTTATGAACGAATTCATTCCATTTGCGTGTACCACACTGTATAAAAGAGTCTAAGTGATAATTAATTTAAAAAAATATGTTGTTGGTATTTAATGTCCGAGATATGGCAACACTAACGTCAATATGTCAAATCTGTCATTGTCATCATGAAGTTTGACATTTGACACAATTTATGTTCAAAAGATGCCACACAAACCAACACTCACAGATAAATAATTTACGATGTGTGATCTTAGTGGAGAATATTTTGAAAAACATTTATGGCATTTATCCAATTATGAATATTTATTTTTATTTGTTTCAAAACTTCAGTAGCAAGTCTAGTATTAGAATAGTAAAAGTTTTAGGCACTAATTTCTTTTCGTTCGTCGGTGTTATCTAAAAATAAATCAAAACAAATTCGTCATGATGAATCAATGCATGAAAATAAATAATTACACATGCACAGACTTCCATTATTTAAATGGGATTTCACGATGTAGGCGAGTGGAGACGAATAAAGATACACTTTACACACACACTCACACTTTTTCTTAAAATTCCAATCATTTCTTCAAACATTGTTATCTCTCGCTTTGTCGGGTGTGTTTAGAAAATAGAATCTTTGTTCTATTCAATAATATTTTCCCATTGTTGGTAACTGTGGCAGGTTAATTATGTGCGGATTAAAATTATTCAAAGGATCTGATAAAGCCTCTTATGGGTAAGTTATTAGTTATAATTCCATATAATATATTGAATTGAATTATAATTTATTATACAAATTAGGTCATAATTCACGCAGATACGATTTATCATCAATTTTTGACTGTAAAAATAATATTATGGTCTAGTACTGCAGGTATTTAAAGCCCATTCCCATTAACTTCTTTCACCTTCTTCCTCGTCGTCAATAAACTACTTCCTGGCATCTTTTAACTACCCAACCATCCCTTTGAACCCTTATTGGGTGTTTATACAGATTCTTCAGTTCTTGGTAAATCCTTTGACAGTTGATTGCTCTAGATCTTATTAACTTAATTAATTATTGATGTCTTCTTCATGGACTTCTTTATTTGTCAGGTATTAGAATTCTTTCAATACGATATATGGTCTTTTCGAAACATTCTATTAACATTTTCAATAGTTGGTCAAACAAGGCGAGGTTCATCTTTAAGATCAACATCACACGAACCACTTAAAGAGAGGTATACTTTTCAGGATTGGGTTATAAATTTGATTCAAGATGGCCCAGATACAGGGTTTGTTTTCTCTGTAGGACTTATGTTGGGATATATTTTAGGGCTCTTTCAGGTGTGGGATCTTATGGATTCGTCACCTATGGTGTCTCTTTCAATTCAATTGGAATAACTGCAATATCGTTAAATAAATATACTGCACCTCAATCTCCTTGATATTCATGGTGTGAAGTTCTAGACTGTATTCAATTTTTATTTATATTCGAATTACGAACTGTCTTTCGTAGGAACGAATCCATTTTTTGGTTAGGTTAGGTTTACTTTAGCTTCCCTTAGAATAGGTTTACCTCAGCTTCGATTAGGTTTATTGTACCTTCCATTAGAATAGGTTTACTTTAGCTTCAATAAGGTTTACTTCAGCTGCGATTAGGTTTACTTTAGCTTCAATTAGGTTTACTTTAGCAACCATTATAATAGGTTTACTTTAGCTTAAATTAGGTTTACTTTAGCTTCTCTTAGAATAGATTTACTTCAGCTTCAATTAGGTTTATTTTAGCTTCCATTAGAATAGGTCTACTTTAGGTTCAATTAGGTTTACCTCAGCTTCGATTAGGTTTGTTTTAGCTTCCATTAGAATACGTTTACTTTAGTTTCAATTAGATTTTCTTTAGATTCAATTAGGTTTACTTCAGCTTCGAATAGGTTTACTTTAGCTTTCTTTAGAATAGGTTTACTTTAGCTTCGATTAGGTTTATTGTAGCTTCCATTAGAATTCGTTTACTTTAGCTTCAATTAGGTTTACTTTGGCTTCCCGTAGAATAGGCTTACTTAAGCTTCAATTAGTTTTACTTAAGCTTCAATTAGGTTTACTTTAGCTTCGATTATGTTTACTTTAGCTTCGATTAGATTTACTTTAGCTTCGATTAGGTTAGTTTTACTTTAGCTTAAGCTAAGTTATCTAATCTTAATTGATTGATAATGACAGTTCATAAATTCAGTCAAAAAGCCGGAAGTACATCATTCCAATTACTATGAGTAATAATTTTTGACAAGTAGATAAATGGATTCTGCGACTTCGAAAACGCCTAATCAGCTTGGTTATTATTATGATTCTAAACCGGGTTCTAGTTTCTTCAATTTTTAATTTAAAAACTACGAGGAACGTAGAAAAATTTTTATATAAATACGTAATTCTATATGTTGTTTGTTTCAGTTTTAAAGAAGGTAAAGGAAGTCAGTATAATATACCAGGATTGGAAGCAGACGTTAAAATATCAACAAATAACGAAAACTATAAGAAAATTAAATCAGGATGAGAATTTATTTAGGAAAAAAAAATTTAAGCAATTAGTATTTATAAAAAAAATGAGATGAATTCCTCAAAATTATTAATTAACTTTGTAATTGACTAAAATAAGTTTTACGTCATCCCGTTGAACTTGACTAGCAACAAATCTATTAGATTTATAATCCTTTTTTGTTATTTTAGCACGATTTTTTTTCATAATAATCCACAAAAAAATAAAATAAAAATATTGTCGTTTTTATGACAACAAAATCGAATCAATTGTCTAGTGTATTAACCTTAAAAATGTAAATAAAAGTTGTTTTATATGAAAAAATTAATTTAAATACCTTGATTCCCATTTTTCACTCGATAATTTCGAGAATTTTCCAGAAATGTCGATGGCAGTGCGTCAGCACGATCAATATGTCACATTTAACGATCAGACTCTTCGATTTTGAAGAAAATAATGACAGATTATGCCTTTAGCAATATAGCGGCTCACACAACGACCTTTGGACTGTGCGAAGGTCGTGCATGTTTTCATCTCGAATTCTCCTTCTGCGTAGTATCGACCGTTCTGCTAATTCTGATCCAAATCAACTTTTTATAGCTTCAAAATACTTTCAATTTTTACAAAACGCAAATCCCTAGATTCATTGTACTGAGCTGCTATCTCTGGGTCCGTAAGTCGTCGTAGTAAGTCAATACAGTACGTTATATTCAACGCCAAAACTCCTGGTGCACGCACGATCAAGCAAAATTTGAAGGCGACGTCTATCACCCATTACTGCGTCTGGAATTTTTCCAGTGGAATTCTACCTATTGGGGAAAATACGGGCCGAACTCGATGTTATTTTTCCCCCAAAGGAATCAGAATCCTCATCAACTACAACGCCTAAACGTTCCTTGTCAGTAGAGGAGAGGATCCAGGTGCGCTTTTGTCGTTGTAACTAAGTGCGTTGATTCGCGCCATTACATAGTGAAACTAGATGCTG
The DNA here is from genome assembly GCF_026230105.1 of Diorhabda sublineata. Taxonomy (NCBI): domain Eukaryota; kingdom Metazoa; phylum Arthropoda; class Insecta; order Coleoptera; family Chrysomelidae; genus Diorhabda; species Diorhabda sublineata. The sequence goes on along the minus strand of NC_079474.1, from coordinate 3,474,490 downwards.
GACGTGTGTTGAAGCGACACATTAATCAACTTTGTTCGTCCAGGGTGCTAATTCCTAGCGGTTCAACTGTTGGCATTCCTCAAGGTCGTCCTCAAAACCCTACTCCAGAGAGTCATGGTCCAGCTCCAACAGCAGCCAGCAATCAAAGAAGAGCAGCTGTCTACAACGCAAGAACTCGTTCCAATCGCACCAAAAAAACTCAGGGTCCATCAGAGACTATATAAAATAAAGATTTTACAAATTTCATATTAGTGAGGGAGATCTGCTGTATCTACAGTTTTGGGGCACTCATGATTCTGATCAAGCAATCGTTCAATCTGTGACTGTCATATTATTATTGATCGATTTAGTTCCAACAAGTACAAACGTCTTTTCCAATCAATTTGTTTATTATTCCATACATAACCTCAAATTTATGCTTCACTACTTTTCTTAAGACTAATTTGACCAGACTATGCATGAATGAATTTACAACGTAATTGTTTATTAATATTTCCAATACTATGAAAAATGATCTCATGTTTACAAACATTCAGTCACTTTATTTATATCTTTATTATTGTAGTTTGTAGTAATGTTATTTGCTTAATGATTTTTCTAATCGGAATCGCGGGTATCAATTTCCGAAACTAAACATTTAGCTCAGTTTCAGAAACGCTCAAACCCATCCAGTTAATATTTACGGTTTTTCTCCCTGTTTTGTTTATCATTGTACAAGGATAGTCCCAGAAGTACCTGACCAAACGGATATTTATTTCTAGCTCCACACAATTTTCCCAGCGATGTTCAATAAGTTCGATACCCCTCATTAACTGCCAGCATCAAGTCTTCTTTGTTGGAAAATCTTTGACCACGGAACCAATTTTTTCAAGTCTGGGAACATAAAATAAACCGAGGGGGCTAAATCTGGCGAATAACGTGCCTGACAAATGAAGTTTGCGTGATCACGACGCTGTCTTTGTTCCATTTTGAGTAAACGCGGCAACCATTTTGTGCACAGCTTTCTGATGTACAAATTTTCAGTTAATATGCGTAGTACCGCACTTTTTGATGCTTGCAAGCTCGTGCACTTTCAGTAGACGATCATCCTGTACTACTTTGTGAATTGTCTGCGATGCTGGTCAATATTTTAGAGTAGAATCTAGTTCGGCTTTTATATTGGTTGGATTAAGGCCAACATAGGTGTTGACGTTATCGTCCATAAGTGAAAATTGAAGGTCAGGAAACAGGAAAAAGTCCCTTAATTCGATAATTCGTTATCGACGCCAATGGAATGAAAACACATGAATTTCTAAAGCGATAAATATTTTATTTAAGGGGCAACGACAGTTGTATTTGAGTATGCGATGCCGGTGATCAATTGCTAAAAAGTAGGTAGACGAAAATTTCACTGAATTAGTTTCAAAATAATGATTTTATTTCATTGCTTCATGGTATTACAAAACGTTAATATAATATTCCGTAGCAGCAACGATTGTTTCAAATAGAATAATCGAGATTAAAGTTTCTACATACTTTCGGTTGACATGGTTAATACTTTCAAAGTGTTTTAAAAATATTTTCTCATTTAAATACTTGAAATTACAATTTAAAATGTAATTTTTTTAATATAGGCGTTCAGTTCTTAATGGAGAGCCCATATTTTTCTATTAAACCATATAAAATAGGAGAAGGTAGGTATGTGGTAAAATGATGAAAGAAATATTTTTTTGGATAATCAGTATAATTATAAGAAAATATTTTAATACAATGTAATTATTATGAACGTTGAAATAGACGTATAAAATCATAAATATTATTACTTTACAAAATCAATTATTAAGATGAACATTGACATTTATAATCTGCATCGCAAAGTTGCTTTTCGGGATTGAAATAAGAATTAGTTGGACAAGAATATTTGGTTTGTATGACACGACCATTACTCAGAATGTTACACAAGAAATAAGTTTGACAAGTCTTGTCGTTTGCATTTCTGAATCTACCTTGAACAGTACAGGTGAAGTAATTTGGATCAGAATTGAAAAAACATTCATCGATAGACGTAGTGTCAGTAGAAACCTTCAAAGTGCTGGTTGATTCCGTCGTATTTCCTATTGTAGTTTTAATATCATCATCTTCAGTAATCATTTCTTCTGTAGTTCCTTCTATTATGACGGTTTTAACTCTTTCTGTTGTGATTTCAGTCATTTCTTGTGTGCTAGTCACTTCAGTTGTTGTAGTTTCTGATGAAGAACAAGGGCAATCATAATCTGCATCGCAAAGTTGCTTTTCGGGATTGAAATAAGAATTAGTTGGACAAGAATATTTGGTTTGTATGACACGACCACTACTGAGGATGTTACACAAGAAATAAGTTTGACAAGTCTTGTCGTTTGCGTTTCTGAATCTACCTTTAACAGTACAGGTGAAGTAATTTGGATCAGAATTGAAAGAACATTCATCAATAGACGTAGTATCAGTAGAAACCCCCAAAGTGCTGGTTGATTCCGTCGTATTTCCTATTGTAGTTTTAATATCATCATCTTCAGTAATCATTTCTTCTGTAGTTCCTTCTATTATGACGGTTTTAACTCTTTCTGTTGTGATTTCAGTCATTTCTTGTGTGCTAGTCACTTCAGTTGTTGTAGTTTCTGATGAAGAACAAGGGCAATCATAATCTGCATCGCAAAGTTGCTTTTCGGGATTGAAATAAGAATTAGTTGGACAAGAATATTTGGTTTGTATGACACGACCACTACTGAGGATGTTACACAAGAAATAAGTTTGACAAGTCTTGTCGTTTGCGTTTCTGAATCTACCTTTAACAGTACAGGTGAAGTAATTTGGATCAGAATTGAAAGAACATTCATCAATAGACGTAGTATCAGTAGAAACCCCCAAAGTGCTGGTTGATTCCGTCGTATTTCCTATTGTAGTTTTAATATCATCATCTTCAGTAATCATTTCTTCTGTAGTTCCTTCTATTATGACGGTTTTAACTCTTTCTGTTGTGATTTCAGTCATTTCTTGTGTGCTAGTCACTTCAGTTGTTGTAGTTTCTGATGAAGAACAAGGGCAATCATAATCTGCATCGCAAAGTTGCTTTTCGGGATTGAAATAAGAATTAGTTGGACAAGAATATTTGGTTTGTATGACACGACCACTACTGAGGATGTTACACAAGAAATAAGTTTGACAAGTCTTGTCGTTTGCGTTTCTGAATCTACCTTTAACAGTACAGGTGAAGTAATTTGGATCAGAATTGAAAGAACATTCATCAATAGACGTAGTATCAGTAGAAACCCCCAAAGTGCTGGTTGATTCCGTCGTATTTCCTATTGTAGTTTTAATATCATCATCTTCAGTAATCATTTCTTCTGTAGTTCCTTCTATTATGACGGTTTTAACTCTTTCTGTTGTGATTTCAGTCATTTCTTGTGTGCTAGTCACTTCAGTTGTTGTAGTTTCTGATGAAGAACAAGGGCAATCATAATCTGCATCGCAAAGTTGCTTTTCGGGATTGAAATAAGAATTAGTTGGACAAGAATATTTGGTTTGTATGACACGACCACTACTGAGGATGTTACACAAGAAATAAGTTTGACAAGTCTTGTCGTTTGCGTTTCTGAATCTACCTTTAACAGTACAGGTGAAGTAATTTGGATCAGAATTGAAAGAACATTCATCAATAGACGTAGTATCAGTAGAAACCCCCAAAGTGCTGGTTGATTCCGTCGTATTTCCTATTGTAGTTTTAATATCATCATCTTCAGTAATCATTTCTTCTGTAGTTCCTTCTATTATGTCGGTGTTAACTCTTTCTGTGGTGATTTCAGTCATTTCTTGTGTCGTAATCACTTCAGTTGTTGTAGTTTCTGATGAAGAACAAGGACAATCATAATCTGCATCGCAAAGTTGCTTTTCGGGATTGAAATAAGAATTAGTTGGACAAGAATATTTGGTTTGTATGACACGACCACTACTGAGGATGTTACACAAGAAATAAGATTGACAAGTCTTGTCGTTTGCGTTTCTGAATCTACCTTTAACAGTACAGGTGAAGTAATTTGGATCAGAATTGAAAGAACATTCATCAATAGAGGTAGTATCAGTAGAAACATCCAAAGTGCTGGTTGGTTCCGTCGTATTTCCTATTGTAGTTTTAATATCATCATCTTCAGTAATCATTTCTTCTGTAGTTCCTTCTATTATGTCGGTGTTAACTCTTTCTGTGGTGATTTCAGTCATTTCTTGTGTCGTAATCACTTCAGTTGTTGTAGTTTCTGATGAAGAACAAGGACAATCATAATCTGCATCGCAAAGTTGCTTTTCGGGATTGAAATAAGAATTAGTTGGACAAGAATATTTGGTTTGTATGACACGACCACTACTCAGGATGTTACACAAGAAATAAGTTTGACAAGTCGTGTCGTTTGCGTTTCTGAATCTACCTTTAACAGTACAGGTGAAGTAATTTGGATCAGAATTGAAAGAACATTCATCAATAGAGGTAGTATCAGTAGCAACATCCAATGTGCTGGTTGGTTCCGTCGTATTTCCTATTGTAGTTTTAATATCATCATCTTCAGTAATCATTTCTTCTGTAGTTCCTTCTATTATGACGGTTTTAACTCTTTCTGTGGTGATTTCAGTCATTTCTTGTGTGCTAGTCACTTCAGTTGTAGTGGTTTCTGAAGAAGAACAAGGACAATCATAATCTGCATGGCAAAGTTGCTTTTCGGGATTGAAATAAGAATTAGTTGGACAAGAATATTTGGTTTGTATGACACGACCACTACTCAGGATGTAACACCAGAAATAAGTTTGACAAGTCTTGTCGTTTGCGTTTCTGAATCTACCTTTAACAGTACAGGTGAAGTAATTTGGATCAGAATTGAAAAAACATTCATCGATAGACGTAGTGTCAGTAGAAACCTTCAAAGTGCTGGTTGATTCCGTCGTATTTCCTATTGTAGTTTTAATATCATCATCTTCAGTAATCATTTCTTCTGTAGTTCCTTCTATTATGACGGTTTTAACTCTTTCTGTGGTGATTTCAGTCATTTCTTGTGTGCTAGTCACTTCAGTTGTAGTGGTTTCTGAAGAAGAACAAGGACAATCATAATCTGCATCGCAAAGTTGCTTTTCGGGATTGAAATAAGAATTAGTTGGACAAGAATATTTGGTTTGTATGACACGACCACTACTCAGGATGTAACACCAGAAATAAGTTTGACAAGTCTTGTCGTTTGCATTTCTGAATCTACCTTGAACAGTACAGGTGAAGTAATTTGGATCAGAATTGAAAGAACATTCATCAATAGAGGTAGTATCAGTAGAAACATCCAAAGTGCTGGTTGATTCCGTCGTATTTCCTATTGTAGTTTTAATATCATCATCTTCAGTAATCATTTCTTCTGTAGTTCCTTCTATTATGACGGTTTTAACTCTTTCTGTGGTGATTTCAGTCATTTCTTGTGTGCTAGTCACTTCAGTTGTAGTGGTTTCTGAAGAAGAACAAGGACAATCATAATCTGCATCGCAAAGTTGCTTTTCGGGATTGAAATAAGAATTAGTTGGACAAGAATATTTGGTTTGTATGACACGACCACTACTGAGGATGTTACACAAGAAATAAGTTTGACAAGTCTTGTCGTTTGCGTTTCTGAATCTACCTTTAACAGTACAGGTGAAGTAATTTGGATCAGAATTGAAAAAACATTCATCGATAGACGTAGTGTCAGTAGAAACCTTCAAAGTGCTGGTTGATTCCGTCGTATTTCCTATTGTAGTTTTAATATCATCATCTTCAGTAATCATTTCTTCTGTAGTTCCTTCTATTATGACGGTTTTAACTCTTTCTGTGGTGATTTCAGTCATTTCTTGTGTGCTAGTCACTTCAGTTGTAGTGGTTTCTGAAGAAGAACAAGGACAATCATAATCTGCATCGCAAAGTTGCTTTTCGGGATTGAAATAAGAATTAGTTGGACAAGAATATTTGGTTTGTATGACACGACCACTACTCAGGATGTAACACCAGAAATAAGTTTGACAAGTCTTGTCGTTTGCATTTCTGAATCTACCTTGAACAGTACAGGTGAAGTAATTTGGATCAGAATTGAAAGAACATTCATCAATAGAGGTAGTATCAGTAGAAACATCCAAAGTGCTGGTTGATTCCGTCGTATTTCCTATTGTAGTTTTAATATCATCATCTTCAGTAATCATTTCTTCTGTAGTTCCTTCTATTATGACGGTTTTAACTCTTTCTGTGGTGATTTCAGTCATTTCTTGTGTGCTAGTCACTTCAGTTGTAGTGGTTTCTGAAGAAGAACAAGGACAATCATAATCTGCATCGCAAAGTTGCTTTTCGGGATTGAAATAAGAATTAGTTGGACAAGAATATTTGGTTTGTATGACACGACCACTACTGAGGATGTTACACAAGAAATAAGTTTGACAAGTCTTGTCGTTTGCGTTTCTGAATCTACCTTTAACAGTACAGGTGAAGTAATTTGGATCAGAATTGAAAAAACATTCATCGATAGACGTAGTGTCAGTAGAAACCTTCAAAGTGCTGGTTGATTCCGTCGTATTTCCTATTGTAGTTTTAATATCATCATCTTCAGTAATCATTTCTTCTGTAGTTCCTTCTATTATGACGGTTTTAACTCTTTCTGTGGTGATTTCAGTCATTTCTTGTGTGCTAGTCACTTCAGTTGTAGTGGTTTCTGAAGAAGAACAAGGACAATCATAATCTGCATCGCAAAGTTGCTTTTCGGGATTGAAATAAGAATTAGTTGGACAAGAATATTTGGTTTGTATGACACGACCACTACTCAGGATGTAACACCAGAAATAAGTTTGACAAGTCTTGTCGTTTGCATTTCTGAATCTACCTTGAACAGTACAGGTGAAGTAATTTGGATCAGAATTGAAAGAACATTCATCAATAGAGGTAGTATCAGTAGAAACCTTCAAAGTGCTGGTTGATTCCGTCGTATTTCCTATTGTAGTTTTAATATCATCATCTTCAGTAATCATTTCTTCTGTAGTTCCTTCTATTATGACGGTTTTAACTCTTTCTGTGGTGATTTCAGTCATTTCTTGTGTGCTAGTCACTTCAGTTGTAGTGGTTTCTGAAGAAGAACAAGGACAATCATAATCTGCATCGCAAAGTTGCTTTTCGGGATTGAAATAAGAATTAGTTGGACAAGAATATTTGGTTTGTATGACACGACCACTACTCAGGATGTAACACCAGAAATAAGTTTGACAAGTCTTGTCGTTTGCATTTCTGAATCTACCTTGAACAGTACAGGTGAAGTAATTTGGATCAGAATTGAAAGAACATTCATCAATAGAGGTAGTATCAGTAGAAACCTTCAAAGTGCTGGTTGATTCCGTCGTATTTCCTATTGTAGTTTTAATATCATCATCTTCAGTAATCATTTCTTCTGTAGTTCCTTCTATTATGACGGTTTTAACTCTTTCTGTGGTGATTTCAGTCATTTCTTGTGTGCTAGTCACTTCAGTTGTAGTGGTTTCTGAAGAAGAACAAGGACAATCATAATCTGCATCGCAAAGTTGCTTTTCGGGATTGAAATAAGAATTAGTTGGACAAGAATATTTGGTTTGTATGACACGACCACTACTCAGGATGTAACACCAGAAATAAGTTTGACAAGTCTTGTCGTTTGCATTTCTGAATCTACCTTGAACAGTACAGGTGAAGTAATTTGGATCAGAATTGAAAGAACATTCATCAATAGAGGTAGTATCAGTAGAAACATCCAAAGTGCTGGTTGATTCCGTCGTATTTCCTATTGTAGTTTTAATATCATCATCTTCAGTAATCATTTCTTCTGTAGTTCCTTCTATTATGTCGGTTTTAACTCTTTCTGTGGTGATTTCAGTCATTTCTTGTGTCGTAATCACTTCAGTTGTTGTAGTTTCTGATGAAGAACAAGGGCAATCATAATCTGCATGGCAAAGTTGCTTTTCGGGATTGAAATAAGAATTAGTTGGACAAGAATATTTGGTTTGTATGACACGACCACTACTCAGGATGTAACACCAGAAATAAGTTTGACAAGTCTTGTCGTTTGCGTTTCTGAATCTACCTTTAACAGTACAGGTGAAGTAATTTGGATCAGAATTGAAAAAACATTCATCGATAGACGTAGTGTCAGTAGAAACCTTCAAAGTGCTGGTTGATTCCGTCGTATTTCCTATTGTAGTTTTAATATCATCATCTTCAGTAATCATTTCTTCTGTAGTTCCTTCTATTATGACGGTTTTAACTCTTTCTGTGGTGATTTCAGTCATTTCTTGTGTGCTAGTCACTTCAGTTGTAGTGGTTTCTGAAGAAGAACAAGGACAATCATAATCTGCATGGCAAAGTTGCTTTTCGGGATTGAAATAAGAATTAGTTGGACAAGAATATTTGGTTTGTATGACACGACCACTACTCAGGATGTAACACCAGAAATAAGTTTGACAAGTCTTGTCGTTTGCGTTTCTGAATCTACCTTTAACAGTACAGGTGAAGTAATTTGGATCAGAATTGAAAAAACATTCATCGATAGACGTAGTGTCAGTAGAAACCTTCAAAGTGCTGGTTGATTCCGTCGTATTTCCTATTGTAGTTTTAATATCATCATCTTCAGTAATCATTTCTTCTGTAGTTCCTTCTATTATGTCGGTTTTAACTCTTTCTGTGGTGATTTCAGTCATTTCTTGTGTCGTAATCACTTCAGTTGTTGTAGTTTCTGATGAAGAACAAGGGCAATCATAATCTGCATCGCAAAGTTGCTTTTCGGGATTGAAATAAGAATTAGTTGGACAAGAATATTTGGTTTGTATGACACGACCACTACTGAGGATGTTACACAAGAAATAAGTTTGACAAGTCTTGTCGTTTGCGTTTCTGAATCTACCTTCAACAGTACAGGTGAAGTAATTTGGATCAGAATTGAAAAAACATTCATCGATAGAAGTAGATTCAGTTATATAGTAGGAAGTACGTTTTGAAACAGTTTCCGTATTAGTAGTAGACACTACAGACGGTTGATACATAGTTGTAGATTCAATTATTGCCGGAGATAGTGACATAGTGGTATCTGAGTATAACGAATCACCATTATTTGTAGTTAAATTATTATTGCAAGGACATACATAATCAATTTCACATAGTTTCGTATCAGGATTGAAGTACGTAGCAGGCCCACAATTCAATTTCGTTTTTAGAATCAAAATTGGGAAAATGACATTGATACAATGAAAATAAGAACCGCAAGTAAGATCGTTGTAATTCGGGAAACGTCCGCTAGTTTTGCATTTGAAATGATTCAAATTCGTTTTGTATAAACACAAATTTGAAAATCTTGATTGTTGCATTTCTTCTGTTGTTGTCCTATTTGTTGTCGCTGTCGTTGTTGTAGTTAGATGATAGGGACATACATAATCTTTCGTACAGCTTATAACATGAGGATTGAAATATGTCCCAACCGGACATGACAGGTAAATCCGTATAAAATTTTCCGAATTTTTTATACAAACAAAATATCTACGGCAATCATAATCGGTTTTATCTGGAAACCATCCGTTGGAGTAGCAGAAAAAATCACTGGCATTACTGAAAGGTTGTAGCCAATCTATTCTTTCGCATTTATCAGTAGCAGCCAACTTGAATGTCTAGAAATAAACAAATAGTTAAAATTTATGGCTGGAAATACGATTAAAATCAATAATCTTGTATAAAAACTAGTTTTTTTTGGAAATTGTTGAAAAATTTTGAATTTTTACGAGAAAATTCAGGTAAATGTCAAAAAAAACGAAATCGTCTAATGATGTAGACCGTGAAGCCAGTACTGTTTCTCGAAGCCAAAGTTTGTTGGACGCGTCGGCGATTTGTACTTATATTATGATTATTAGTGACCTGTTTTTATAGATATAATTTCAAATAAGACATTTAAATTTGTTTACGGCAAACTGGATATTTCCAGTAATCGTAGATTCTAGAATATGTATATAAAACGAGGCTCTAGCAGCAGTAAGGGACAGTGACAGTGAAGATAAAAGAGAACCAAATGGTGGCTTTTAAATAAATTAGGGAATAGTTTAGCGTGTAAGTGTCAAGATGTACGCTAAAAATTACAAGTAACAACAAGTTTTTCACGAAAAATCACGTTAGTATTTATTTCGCGAACAAGAATCGATCTACTACTAATCTACAGGCTTATACAAATCTAAAAAATTTGTAATATCCAATTGATTTAATTAAAAATACTATTTTAGAATGACAAAAATGGAAAATTGCATTACCGAGTCGGATTTGAACCCGGGATCGTTTGATTGCAGCGCGAAGACCTAACCACGCGACTGTCGACGCATTTTTCTTATAAATTTTGTGGAAAAAACTTATAAACAAAATTCAATGAATGTTATTTTGATTAATGATGTCAACAGTAAATAAAAATTCAAATAGTAGTCTTATTACTTTGATAATAATAAAAATATTGAATAATCATCACCTTATTGAATGCATTCGTTTGCATAAAATAAAATTTTTAGTAATCATTCACTAAATATTTACAAAGCAATAAAAAAAATTCATTGACGTAATTTTTATTTCACATTTCATAGCCAACATAAATCGTAGGTAAATATCATCCTGATTCATTATTTTGTATTGATATTAGTATTATTAACTTCTCCATTTAATCTCAAGTCTTGAATAACAACTTTCTGCATGTTTCCTATACTATAAATAAAAAAAAGTTGTAAGGAACTATGTGGTTTTCAAAAAAGCATTCGGCGTAGTAAGATTGGCCTTTATTTTCGATATTTTTGGCAGCCTATGATATCCAGATGCAAAATTTTGATAAATCTTATTCGTTATTACAAAATTTATATATCCTCGACGTTGCCATATGTACAGTTTCTGATATATATGGATTTTTAAATGGATTCGACCATATGTGTGAATCATCAATAAAAAAAAACATTTTTCGCATCCAATTAAGAAAAAATCAATTATAGATGACGCTTATACACCCCGTTTGTCAAATACTCAACCTAAAAGTGAAATAAATACTTTGACTGTGAACCTTGCCAAGGATATTTTCAATGTTTCCATTTTCCAGCCCCCCTGCATGAATTACCAACTTCTGCCCCTACGTAACTGGTTTCCGTAGCCCTTCGTTGTCCTTTGGAAAGCAGATCAGACGTTTTGGCTTGAACCTTTTGACCAATTAAGATAAGATTTCCAACCAACAGAAGAGGGTGAAACTGCGGTGGCTGAATCCGCTGTCGAATGGAGTCAATCTATATCCCCAATTTCACGTAGTTACCACAGGGTCCTGCCGCAGGGGCAGTTTCAAGGCTTTTAGAGCAATTTCGTTGTCCAATGGGCGTAGTGTTTCGCCTCTTTACAGGTTATAACTGGATCTGAGTGGAAGACGGTTAGAGCTCGAGACAACCTTCGGAGCCGTTAAGTCTTTGTATTTTCATGAGCCGAGCCTTCTCAAAAGTACCTGGCAGAGCTTCGACATTACTAGAAACCGATGTTTTGGAAATAGTGAGTTTCGTGGTTGCTCAGAGGCTCCAAGAGAAAAAGAAAGTGCGTTTTCCAATGTTCAGGCTATTTCAGGATTAACTAGATGGGCGGAGAAGTTCGTAGATTGATACATAGATGGCGTTATATCTACCTCAATAAAATTTCTATTAGATATTAAACTTTTCAGTCCACTTTAAAATATCTTGCTTGACAATTTAAAAAGTGAAATTTGAATATTATCAAATAAAACACTTACTGCCAATAAAAGTATGAATATTCCTATAAACATCACTATCAACTTGCTAATACACACATTAGCGATATGGTAATGATTTCCTAAACAGATTCAGTTAATCTTCTTAAATAGTAAATACAAGAGATTAAGATTAGGATAATCAAATGTATATGACTTAATTAACAAAAAAACATGAGCGGTAAGATTACAGCAGAGCTTACAAATCATTAAGAGTAGAGTAAATTATTTACAAATAATTTCTTTGTGTATATATGAATAACAAATACCTCGCGTATTATCCACTTAACGACGTTCAAATTCTTGGTACTGATACTGATAAGTCCTAATATACAAGGAGGTGTTTACTGCTTGCCCGGGATGGACTGCTTCGTACTGTGACTCTTGGCAATGTATCACTACATCAAAAAACCCCGCTTTGGTCCAGTTTGGATATCACTTCTATGACTACTCCCAGCCCTTCATCTTGCTTCAAGATATTCCTGTAAACCATACCTGATTCCAGGTATTTATTGAATTAAGCAAGTCTTCCCGTTATCTTCTTAAGGCACTTGCTCTACGATCGACTGCTAGCCCCAGGATGATATTCTAATGGTAACTCTGGGCGAGGTATCACCAAATGTATTCCAATCAATCATTCTCAAGGTTATCATGATCTTGGATGCTTTTTCTGGCTTATCGTAACAGCACTTGGTATATATAAACTGTGTTGATGGGTCAAAAGGTATCTACTGACTGCTCCAGGATCGAATGACTCCTGTAGGGTCGACTGCTTGCCCTCAAATACTATTCTGTTAGACTTCCAGCTTCTTACAGTGACTTACTCGTCTTTCTGGAAATGAGCAAACTCTATGGATATCTTCTCAAGATTTTTTATGATCTTGGAAGCTTTTCCTGGTTTAGTATAGCAGCACTTGGTATATTTACACTGTGTTGATGAGCCGAAAGGTGTTTATAGACTGCCCCAGGATCGACTAGCTGCTACAGGTTCGACTATTTGCCCCCAGATGCTATTCTGTTAGACTTCCAGCTTCTTACGGTGCCTCTGGGCAAATTTATTCTCTGTCCAGGTGTAGATTGGCTTTCAGTACCAATTTGGATATTACTGTCCTTAGTTTTCAAAGGTCAGTCATCTCAACAATAGCTAATTCAAATAGTCGATCTGTTTTCAAAAAAGGTTCTCACTGGAAACCTTGCTCGTCCTTCTGGAGATGAGCAAACTCTCTGGGTATCTTCTTAAGGTTTTCATGATCTTGGATGCTTTTCCTGGTTTATGATAACAGCACTCGGTATATTTAAACTGTCGATGCACCAGAAGGTGTCTACTAACTGACCCGGGATCGACTGATTCCTTCCAGGTTAACTGCTTGCCCTTAGATGCTATTCTGTTGGACTTCCAGCCTCTAGGCAAATTTATTCTCTGGCCAGGTGTAGATTGGCTTTCAGTACCAATTTGGATCTTACTGTCCTTAGTTTTCAAATGTCAGTCATCTAAACAATAGCTAATTTCCTAGCCGATTCATTGCAACTATAACCGACCTCAAATAGTTGATCTATTTCCAAAAAAAGGTTCTCACTGGAAACCTTACTCGTCCTTCTGGAGATGAGCAGACTCTCTGGGTATCTTTTCATGACCTTGGATGCTTTTCTTGGCTTATTATAACAGCACTTGGTATATTTACACTGTGTTGGTTTGTCAAAAGGGGTCTATAGACTGCCCCAGGATCTACTAGCTGCTATAGGGTCGACTGCTTGCCCCTAGAGGCTATTGCGATGGACTTCCAGCTCGTTACGGTATCTTTAGACGAATTTACTCTCTGGCCAAGTGTAGTTTGGCCTTCAGTACCAATTTGGATCTCACGGTCCATAGTTTTTGAATCTAAATAATAGATTACTTTGTAGACGATTCAATTTTTGATCTATTTCCAAAAAAAGGTTCTCACTGGAAACCTTACTCGTCCTTCTGGAGATGAGCAGACTCTCTGGGTATCTTTTCATGACCTTGGATGCTTTTCTTGGCTTATTATAACAGCACTTGGTATATTTACACTGTGTTGGTTTGTCAAAAGGGGTTTATAGACTGCCCCAGGATCTACTAGCTGCTATAGGGTCGACTGCTTGCCCCTAGAGGCTATTGCGATGGACTTCCAGCTCGTTACGGTATCTTTAGACGAATTTACTCTCTGGCCAAGTGTAGTTTGGCCTTCAGTACCAATTTGGATCTCACTGTCCATAGTTTTTGAATCTAAATAATAGATTACTTTGTAGACGATTCAATTTTTGATCTATTTCCAAAAAAAGGTTCTCACTGGAAACCTTACTCGTCCTTCTGGAGATGAGCAGACTCTCTGGGTATCTTTTCATGACCTTGGATGCTTTTCTTGGCTTATTATAACAGCACTTGGTATATTTACACTGTGTTGGTTTGTCAAAAGGGGTTTATAGACTGCCCCAGGATCTACTAGCTGCTATAGGGTCGACTGCTTGCCCCTAGAGGCTATTGCGATGGACTTCCAGCTCGTTACGGTATCTTTAGACGAATTTACTCTCTGGCCAAGTGTAGTTTGGCCTTCAGTACCAATTTGGATCTCACTGTCCATAGTTTTTGAATCTAAATAATAGATTACTTTGTAGACGATTCAATTTTTGATCTATTTCCAAAAAAAGGTTCTCACTGGAAACCTTACTCGTCCTTCTGGAGATGAGCAGACTCTCTGGGTATCTTTTCATGACCTTGGATGCTTTTCTTGGCTTATTATAACAGCACTTGGTATATTTACACTGTGTTGGTTTGTCAAAAGGGGTTTATAGACTGCCCCAGGATCTACTAGCTGCTATAGGGTCGACTGCTTGCCCCTAGAGGCTATTGCGATGGACTTCCAGCTCGTTACGGTATCTTTAGACGAATTTACTCTCTGACCAAGTGTAGTTTGGCCTTCAGTACCAATTTGGATCTCACTGTCCATAGTTTTTGAATCTAAATAATAGATTACTTTGTAGACGATTCAATTTTTGATCTATTTCCAAAAAAAGGTTCTCACTGGAAACCTTACTCGTCCTTCTGGAGATGAGCAGACTCTCTGGGTATCTTTTCATGACCTTGGATGCTTTTCTTGGCTTATTATAACAGCACTTGGTATATTTACACTGTGTTGGTTTGTCAAAAGGGGTTTATAGACTGCCCCAGGATCTACTAGCTGCTATAGGGTCGACTGCTTGCCCCTAGAGGCTATTGCGATGGACTTCCAGCTCGTTACGGTATCTTTAGACGAATTTACTCTCTGGCCAAGTGTAGTTTGGCCTTCAGTACCAATTTGGATCTCACTGTCCATAGTTTTTGAATCTAAATAATAGATTACTTTGTAGACGATTCAATTTTTGATCTATTTCCAAAAAAAGGTTCTCACTGGAAACCTTACTCGTCCTTCTGGAGATGAGCAGACTCTCTGGGTATCTTTTCATGACCTTGGATGCTTTTCTTGGCTTATTATAACAGCACTTGGTATATTTACACTGTGTTGGTTTGTCAAAAGGGGTTTATAGACTGCCCCAGGATCTACTAGCTGCTATAGGGTCGACTGCTTGCCCCTAGAGGCTATTGCGATGGACTTCCAGCTCGTTACGGTATCTTTAGACGAATTTACTCTCTGGCCAAGTGTAGTTTGGCCTTCAGTACCAATTTGGATCTCACTGTCCATAGTTTTTGAATCTAAATAATAGATTACTTTGTAGACGATTCAATTTTTGATCTATTTCCAAAAAAAGGTTCTCACTGGAAACCTTACTCGTCCTTCTGGAGATGAGCAGACTCTCTGGGTATCTTTTCATGACCTTGGATGCTTTTCTTGGCTTATTATAACAGCACTTGGTATATTTACACTGTGTTGGTTTGTCAAAAGGGGTTTATAGACTGCCCCAGGATCTACTAGCTGCTATAGGGTCGACTGCTTGCCCCTAGAGGCTATTGCGATGGACTTCCAGCTCGTTACGGTATCTTTAGACGAATTTACTCTCTGACCAAGTGTAGTTTGGCCTTCAGTACCAATTTGGATCTCACTGTCCATAGTTTTTGAATCTAAATAATAGATTACTTTGTAGACGATTCAATTTTTGATCTATTTCCAAAAAAAGGTTCTCACTGGAAACCTTACTCGTCCTTCTGGAGATGAGCAGACTCTCTGGGTATCTTTTCATGACCTTGGATGCTTTTCTTGGCTTATTATAACAGCACTTGGTATATTTACACTGTGTTGGTTTGTCAAAAGGGGTTTATAGACTGCCCCAGGATCTACTAGCTGCTATAGGGTCGACTGCTTGCCCCTAGAGGCTATTGCGATGGACTTCCAGCTCGTTACGGTATCTTTAGACGAATTTACTCTCTGACCAAGTGTAGTTTGGCCTTCAGTACCAATTTGGATCTCACTGTCCATAGTTTTTGAATCTAAATAATAGATTACTTTGTAGACGATTCAATTTTTGATCTATTTCCAAAAAAAGGTTTTCACTGGAAACCTTACTCGTCCTTCTGGAGATGAGCAGACTCTCTGGGTATCTTTTCATGACCTTGGATGCTTTTCTTGGCTTATTATAACAGCACTTGGTATATTTACACTGTGTTGGTTTGTCAAAAGGGGTTTATAGACTGCCCCAGGATCTACTAGCTGCTATAGGGTCGACTGCTTGCCCCTAGAGGCTATTGCGATGGACTTCCAGCTCGTTACGGTATCTTTAGACGAATTTACTCTCTGACCAAGTGTAGTTTGGCCTTCAGTACCAATTTGGATCTCACTGTCCATAGTTTTTGAATCTAAATAATAGATTACTTTGTAGACGATTCAATTTTTGATCTATTTCCAAAAAAAGGTTTTCACTGGAAACCTTACTCGTCCTTCTGGAGATGAGCAGACTCTCTGGGTATCTTTTCATGACCTTGGATGCTTTTCTTGGCTTATTATAACAGCACTTGGTATATTTACACTGTGTTGGTTTGTCAAAAGGGGTTTATAGACTGCCCCAGGATCTACTAGCTGCTATAGGGTCGACTGCTTGCCCCTAGAGGCTATTGCGATGGACTTCCAGCTCGTTACGGTATCTTTAGACGAATTTACTCTCTGGCCAAGTGTAGTTTGGCCTTCAGTACCAATTTGGATCTCACTGTCCATAGTTTTTGAATCTAAATAATAGATTACTTTGTAGACGATTCAATTTTTGATCTATTTCCAAAAAAAGGTTTTCACTGGAAACCTTACTCGTCCTTCTGGAGATGAGCAGACTCTCTGGGTATCTTTTCATGACCTTGGATGCTTTTCTTGGCTTATTATAACAGCACTTGGTATATTTACACTGTGTTGGTTTGTCAAAAGGGGTTTATAGACTGCCCCAGGATCTACTAGCTGCTATAGGGTCGACTGCTTGCCCCTAGAGGCTATTGCGATGGACTTCCAGCTCGTTACGGTATCTTTAGACGAATTTACTCTCTGGCCAAGTGTAGTTTGGCCTTCAGTACCAATTTGGATCTCACTGTCCATAGTTTTTGAATCTAAATAATAGATTACTTTGTAGACGATTCAATTTTTGATCTATTTCCAAAAAAAGGTTCTCACTGGAAACCTTGCTCGTCTTTCTGGGGATGAACAGACTCTATCGGTATCTTCTTAAGATTTTTATAGTCGTGGATGCTTTTCCTGGTTTGGTATAGTATATTTGCTGTTTCTTTATATACCAAGAGATGTCGACTGCTGGCTGGAAGATCGACTGCTTGCCACAAGTTCGACTGTTTCCTCCAGCATCGATTAATTGTCCCAGGCTGATATTCCGCTCTACTTGCAGCTTTTTACAGTAACTCTGATCGAGTGTAGTTTAGACTAATATTTCAATTTCTTATAAAGAGGTCAATCAGGCTCACCAACTCTCATAAGTCTTCTCAAGGACCGCGTTTTTGCAGGAGGACCACGCAACCTTCCCGATTTCCGAACTGCAATTGAGGAAAGCTTCGCCGGACCTGAGAAGCGTTGCCGTAAATGTATTTATCAAGATGGGCACCAAACAAAACTTTATGTGATCTAGGTGGAGTTTTGATCGTTCTTCAACTTTCCTTTGTCTTTGAACGTCATTTATTGGTCGAAATTGACTTATTATAACTATTAAATCACGTTGCCAAATCGTTTTATACCGGCTGCTTTTGAAATATGACATTGTAGAAGATTTATAGGATGTGTTGGTAAAATAAATGATAAAAACGAAGAAACAATTAGTTAACTGAGTTTATTGTATATTAATATTCATTTATTGTTAATTCAAGAACAAGTCAAAGTAGAATCACATGTTCCCGTGGCATTATTGAAAGGTCTTCCCGTTGGACAACTGAAATTATTCAATATGTAGTACCCATTATAGTAAACGCACCAATAATAATTATAACAACCGCTACCGCTAAATTTTCCAGCTTCCGTACATTCAAACGTGGTGGAATTCGTAGTTGTAGTTGAATTTGTAGTAGTCGTAGTATTACTACAAGTCGATGAAGAGTCACATATTCCGGTCGTACTGTTGAAAGGTCTTCCAGTTGGACAAGTGAAGTTGTTTTCGATGTATGCGCCGTTGTATAGAACGCACCAAGTGTAACTGTAACAATCGCCGTCGACGGCGAATTTCCCCGCCGATGTACACACGGAATCAACGCCGTAGTTCTATAACCAAGAAAATAATCAATCAATATAATTCCTCAGTTAGGTTGTAAAACCTAAACCTAGTTATTTATATGATCCACTATATAAGTTGATGAAGAAAAATGAAAAATTTTGATTAAATGTGGTGATTGTGACGGGAAATATATTGGGCAAACTAAAAGATCCTTCACTGTCCGGTTTAAAGAGCACACAGCTCGTGTTATAAATATTAATAATGTAAAATTGTTAAAGAATAAATGTGAAGATTCCCGTCAAGAAGGTTTTAGTTTACCTTCGGTCTCTGAAGACGTTAACTTGGTTACCGTAACGCGCGTCATACAGGGTAATTGTGAGTGTTGGTGTAGCTGTGACTTATTCGTGGGGTAGGTTCCTATTAAATCCATGCCTAATGCTACGCAAGTGCAAAACATTGATGTAATATTTTGAAATTTCGTTTTTTAGGAGTCAAAATGAACGAATGACCAGATGATTCTATAAGAAACTTATTTAGTCTTGGATATTTTGTTTGATGTCTTCCTGGTTGAGTATTCAGTTAGCTTCTCATAATTTAATTTAGAGTTAAAGCCGTCAATACTCATCAATATTCCCACAAGAAGCCAAAAGTGTATAGCCGACAGGCTAACTCTTAACTTAACTTAAGACTTACTGGAATCTCTCATAGAACTCGCGGGAGAGGAAAGAGGCTACGCGCGAAACAGAGACGCGAATGAGGATGAGGATCTGTCGAAATGACAGGGGGTTGATGGAATGTCCTTCTTCGCACAAATACGTGGATTTATCCGGGGGTGGATGCTTAGAGGGACGGTCTCACGTCTCTTTTTACTTCTATTTTCTGCCTTTTTACTTTCCGTGCCACTTTAAACAACTATTTTATTTTTTCCTCCTTTTCAAGCTTCTCTTTAATTACTTCATTCATCATCCTATCCATACCCATTTTCTGTGCTTTATTCATTAATGGTTTGACCTCTGCTGATACTATTTTGCTTGCCAGTTTACTGTTGATTCTTTGTGTAAAACCTAATGTGATTTAACAGGTCCTTAATGCCTTTAGATCCTTTAGATTGTGGCAAGAATTGTTGCGCTGTTACAAGATGGTCGGAGGCAACGTGAAACTGCAAGAATTGTGTACCAGACTGGGCGACAGGATCTGGGCGAAAAAGAGTTACCACTCAATGAGATGACCGTTTTTTGGTGTCCACAAGTTTGCTGAATAGAACGACTACTGCGGTTTCACTGCGACATCAATTGGAAGAAGTGGGAATTGTCAACGTTAGTGAATGGACCGTCAGAAGAAGATTTTATTCTCCTGGTCTGTCATACGGAACAAAATGGCTACAGGTCCCCTGCTGCAACGCCAGCATCACACTGCAAGATCGACATTTGCCAGAGATCAAGTTCGTTGGAATGTTGATGACTGGAGCTGGGTATTGTTCTCAGATGCCTCACCGAGTCAGATGGACGTCGACGAGTGTGAAGAAGACCTGGGAAAAGATATGCTGAAGTTTGCATTGACGAGAGTCTTCCTTTTGGCAGTAGCAGTTATGGTTTGGGCGGGGATCACTGCACAAACTCGTACAGAGTTGGTCTTCATAAAAAATGGCTCCCTAACCTCTCACAGGTACATTACGGAGATGCTAGAAGACCATGTTATGCCTTTTATGGTAACTATGGGGGAAAATGGCATTAATTCCTTATCTATGATTGTTTTTACGCCAATTAAGATAAGATGTAACTTTCCAGTCTTTGGGTATTTTGTTTTATAACCATCCCTTTCCTGTTTGTCCTAAACATTTAATCATTTCCGCTTCTCTAGGAGCTAAGAAGATAGAAAGTCAACAAAGAAGATCTACAACATTTTAGAATAGGTGAAGATACAACACATGAAATAAAAACAGAAAGAGAATGTAGAGGAAACATCATAGATAAAATTGCTGAGTATAAATGGGATAATAGCATAAAGTGTGGACGTTTTATGAATTGGTTGATGTTGTTGCTATTCTTTTATCAATAGATTATGGTTTAATCGTGAATAAACAGTTTGAAACGATGATCTATTTCGGGATATTTCGATGTAGCACCAAAAAATTATAAATAAATGATATTAACAACAACGTCGTATTCAAAAACATAGTTTTATATGTTTATTTGCTTAATTCTTTTAAATGAATACGAAATAGATAAAATTTACAAAAAAAAAATCAACAAGGAATGTTTTACGAATCCTGTAAACCTGCAATTGATAAATTAAAAAAAATGTTCATGTTGGAATATCAATTTAGAAAGCTATATCTTGTTTAACAACTTGAAATATTGAAAATTAGTATTAATGATGTTTTAATCGTGTCTAAGTCATTAAAAATACATTTTACGTGCATTTAAATCATTATATAGTCTAGTTAATTAATTCTAGCCATCGCTACTTCGTCAATTAGTAGAATTTTAGAAATTATTTGGAATAAAGTTGTATAATATATTATAAAAGAGCTTTTATTAAAAACCACACTCGATTCCACACCATCTATGAAAAGTGTGGTTCTTACAGATGTCAGGCATAAGTCAGGTAACAAATTAGGAAAAAGATTGCAGTCCCAAAATGAATTTATTAGTAGAAATCACAAATGAGATTCGAATAAAGGTTACTGCCTATCTTCATCAATTTCAAATTTTATTTCGATTGCAATTCGAAGATCGGGAAGTGTTGAAGAGTGTTGGATCGTTGTCCATTTGTAAATCTTCGAGCATTTCCAGATAACTTTGGCCCTTCACGTGACCTTCAAAAAAGTACGGATCCACGAGACCTGCTCACTCACACACACACCCCAGGCAGGTTTAATTATCCTTTAATGAAAATGTGAGGATTCTGGTCCTTCCAGTACAGGCAGTTATGCCGATTGATCCTTTCAGCTGAAAGGTTGCTTCACTCGACCACAAAATGGAATGCTGGAACTGCGAATCATCCTGAATGCATCCGAGGTACCATTCCAATCAACGATCCAAATAATTCTCGCTCAATCAACGCCAGCGTTTCCATATTTTCGTTAGTTGTTATAGATAAAAGTCGTCCAGAACGCGACGCGTCGGCAACAGAGCCCTTTTTAATAAATTTTAGTGCGTAGTGAACGATTTGGTAGCGGCGTTTGTACGTATCATTCTAAAAACGCGTCTACTCGAAGAACACGTATTATCATAACACAAACACAAATGTCTGAAGTATGAACGTGCTACGTCGTTGCCAGACTTATGAGCCTTGTCGGACTTATACCAATTTTTCGAGAGGTTTGTCTGAATTCTGCTTCTGTATTACGAATTAGTTAGCTTTCTTTTCCTTCTTATTAAAAGGATACGATAAACATTGTGAAGAATTGGAATGTACGCGCCTCTTCGTAATAAAATAAAACGGACGTAAAAATCAAAAAAACCCTCACTACTAGACGGATCCTTTACTCAAACCCGGGAGGAAACTTCAAGACCTTCATGTAACTTGGTGTACCAATTCACCAGCCATTCAGGAACCAACCGTTTGTTCGTCGGGCGTTTCCATCTTTTTCTCTCTTATTATTTCTTTCTTTTGTATTTAGTTCTATTGCGGTTCTCTTCACTGTACCATCCACCACAACCCCAGTCCTGCAGAGGAATATTTCCTATATCGGGGCCAAACTTAATAAAACCCTTCCCTCGCATGAATAATGTCCCCATTCAAACAAAAAGAACTTAACCTCTTTAAAAATCGGATTATTTGTGTTTCCGCACATGATATGGTCACGTCGCACTATCACGTGGTCAGTTTATGATACTTCCTTAGAATCATTTCCGGCATTTATTGTTTATTTCTGTATGAGAAGCTGTTTTTCTATTTTGCTCACATCTATAACAAAAACTACTGAATTACCATTATATAATTTTTTGTTTAATATTCACTGCTTAAGACCAATAATTAACAAAATTAAAAATACGAGTATACAAGGGATAATCAGAAAAAAGGTTACAAGGCGATGTATTTGAAAACTACGTATTATGTCGTTTCTTCCAATTGGAAATAGATGGCTCTACATTTTGTTTGCGGCCAGTAGATTTGGTTGCACGGGAAACGAAATCTCTCGAAGTGTGAAACACTAAGTAATTCCAGAGCACTACACCTGGGAGCGCTTAAAATAGAAGACGAAGATTTTGTGGCAATCGAAGCTATTCCAGACTTTTTAAAAGAAGTGGCATCGATGGATCAGCTGTAAACACCGACAAGAAAGGCGTACACAATAGATTTTTTGGGTTGCAGAGGCCCCAAATCTATATATACATACAACGAAACTAAACACTTTTCTTTATTCGACTTGTAACGTTTTCTTCGATCACCTAGCGTATATTAATCAGTGTCGTCGTTTATGAATCGCATGTAAGTGATGAATCGCACGACCCTGTAGCTTCGTTAAAAGGTCTACCAGCGGGGCATTCGAAATAATTGATGACATAATTTCCATTAGAGTAAACGCAATAATAATACGATAAGCAATCAGATGAATTCATCGAATATTTCCCTACAGGTGGACAACTTATTGTACTTGTTGTTGTTGTTGTTGTTGTTGTAACAGTTGTTGTTATTGTTTCAGTCGTTGTTGTGGCATCCGTTATTGTGCTACTTGCATCTGTTGTCGATGTGTTTGCATCTGTTGACGATGTATTTGCATCTGTTGTTGTTGTTGTTGTATTTGCATCTGTTGACGATGTATTTGCATCTGTTGTTGTTGTATTTGCATCTGTTGTTGTTGTATTTGCATCTGTTGACGATGTATTTGCATCTGTTGTTGTTGTTGTTGTTGTATTTGCATCTGTTGACGATGTATTTGCATCTGTTGTTGTTGTTTTTGCATCTGTTGACGATGTATTTGCATCTGTTGTAATATTTGCATCTGTTGTTGATGTATTTGTATCTGTTGTTGTAGTTTTTATTGTTGTACTCGAATCTGCTGATGCTGTAGTACTTGCAACTGTTGTACTTTCGTCTGTTGTTGCTGTTGTAGTAGCATCACTTGTTGTGTTCGCTTCTAATGTTGTCGATGTTGATTGAGTGCTTGTTGTTGTAGAAGTGGTTTCTGTATTAGAGGAATTGCTTAATTGTTCGATCAATGAGTTTATCTGAAACAAATAGATTTTATTGGGATCCTTGCTAACTGATATAGCGTCTAGCAATGAATTGTTTGTTTCGCTATCAAAATGTCGCGTTTTATATTTGATTTTCTCTTTTATAGCGGTTTGTAAGGGGCTAGTATTGAAATAATTTTGATACAGACTTAATTTCATCGTTTCGCAATGTTTAAATTGCGATTTGTTTTATTTGTCTTTCCTCAAGTTCACAAGCAATACTTGGAATTAATAAAAACGTCAAAATAGTAAATTAATATCTCGGTGCTTCTACCACAGCAGGCTGAAGGTTTCTCCAAATTCCTTTCATAATCGTCAGCTTCGCTTAATTCCAAGCTGCCTTGCAATGGAATATGGACAAAAGCTGTTTGTATACCAGTCGGAAGAAACCTCTCTTGTGGCCCCAAACATCTCCAAAAAACTGGTTAAGTATATTTAACAGTGCTGCGCGTAGCTCGAGCTGTTTCCGCTCAGCAAAATTTTAAATTTGTATTCTCCAGTGGCATTTTCATTCAAAATAAGAATCAATCGATATTTGGCTGCTTTAAAACCACTTGTCTGCCCTTCTTGTTTGGAAATAAAAGTTCAGGAGTTTTCTTTCGCAGATAATTATGTAACTGGATAGGAAATAGATTGTAAGTGCGTTCGCCGTTTCGCCAATTACACGAATTTTATGCAAATTCAATCGACTTGTTGATTTTTCAAACCAGCCATTGCTTGTAACGAAATAAGCAGAAAAGCTTTCAGCTTCTTGATGTTTAAGGTTGGCATATAAACAAATCTTGATTCATTGGAACATCTCCAAGCATTTGCTCCTTTTTTTATGAAGTAACAGGTCTCTCCCGAGTAATTTTTCTCGCACCAATAGGCGTCCTTTATTCACAAAGTCAGTTAACGCGAATTTTGAAAACCGTGTTATAACGAGTTAATATTGTACATTGTTGAAGCCTTGGACATGATTCAAAACATCCTGCGAGTGTGGTTTCAAGTAAACGAAGATTGTTTCAACCTTAACCTGAAGATGGCAGTACTGAAACGAAAAAACAGTCGAGATAATGGATTGCAAAGATTGAAGCTGCTCCGAAGGCAAAGACGCTTTCTTGGGATAGTTATGGAAGTGTGTATATATGTACTATCCTCAAAAAAATAGGAGAATTTAAAGGAACTGATTGTTTTACAGCTTCAGTATTCACTAGATCTAACCCCCGGCGACTTTTTCCTGTTTTCTAACTTTAAAACTTCGCTGGCACATACGTAAACGCCTATTTTGGGAAAAAAAGACGGCAGAATCATTTGTTTTTTATACCTGTTCACGTTCCGATAGTAAATTACTCCAAAAATATTGGCGCCATCGGACGGTAACGCTAAGAACTTACCGAACTGTCCAATACCAAGATACCTCAACTTATTTTCATCATAATCTAATAATTTTTATTTTAGATCAGTGGTGAAACGTTCTTTAACTATTAAATATTGTTTTTTGCGGATTTTAACCTAACCTAACCTAACCTAGAATATTAATTGACATTGACGCGAACTGACGTCAATACACATCAATCAACATCAAATGGCAATCGACTTTATAAACTTCCTTTAATAAATTATTGGCTCTAGTAGTGGATAATTATATTGAGTACTTACCCCAAATATTATAACGAGACCTGCTAGAAGTGCAGCAGCACCGACCCACGAAACGCTGGCCATTTTGAATTAGATCAGGTTTCAGAATAACGAACGTTTAAATTAAAAACTTTATTATAATTATATGTAGGATAATAACATTCGACAATGCAAATATTTACATTTTAATTATTTTACTACAATTGTTAATATTAATTCATATCTACGCGATTAAACTTAATTCTTCTTTGGGTTAGACTCTTTATTATAACCGGTATGTAAAGTACTTCTTTTCGTTTTATTTTCATTTTGAACCACAACCAAACATTCCTCTTCAACTATAAATACAGTAGAATTTTCATCTTCAGTATATTTTATAGAGGAATTGTTGTTTTGCTTTTTTATATTTACTAGAATTTGAACCTTCAACACGAAAGAACGATTTTCGTCAACAGGACCTGCCAGAACGCTGTCAGGAAAAAACCATTTACCTAAAGAGATTTTAGTACTATTAGAAGTACCTATAAGAGCTCTGCTTTTATCCCTTATTTCCTTACAAGTACCAAGACCGTCTAAAGTACAATTGAAGTTGCGAGCTAGTAAGGATTTTTTAATTTTGTTTCCTATCGGTTTTTCGGGTAATTCCGTATTGTTTCCATCTTTGGCAGGCTCTAAAACGTCTACAACATCATTTTGATCACCGCCTCCGATTATTTCGTCGGGTATACTTCGAGTTAATTCCCCGTTTCCATACATGGCACCGATACTCTTCGTTGTATTATCTTCTTTATCGAATGGCTCCGCAGTTATATCTTCGACATTTCTGTCATCAAAAATACTATCTTCGTCTATAATTCCCAATAGATTATCTTCTTCGATGTCACTACAATTCTTCAAAACGTGCTGTACCAAAGGATTTATACTGATTTCGATTTGTTTCCGTTTCAATTTGGGCCAAACAACGTAATGTTGAGATAGCACGGGTCCTGCACCACAAAACAAAGTTTTATGTTCTCTGATAACGTAATTATCATTTTCTTTAACAGTAGTAAAGTTCAACATTTTCTTCGGCTTCTTATTTTGATCTAGAACTTCGAAGCAAGACACGTTCTGATTTTCTTCTGGACTACCGACTAGATTTCCCGGTGAATCTATCAATACCGAATATGCTTTTGATATTGTCTTTTCTTTAGTACGTTTATTTTCGGTAATTATGTGAGATTCCGCCCAACATATGGCGGTTACGTCAGGATCGCTGTTATGGAGATTGATAAGAGGTTGATTGATGGAATCGAGCTCGTTGTTTTTAAGTACGGCATCTTGGATATCGTCCAAAACTGACGCTACTTCTCGAAATGGGGTTGATATGGAACCCTGGAAGAAATTAATCATATCAATCAACAAATTCCCCAAAATATTCATTGTTTATAAGAACGAGTGTGATATGTTGTAGATCCACACAATTATGGATTCTGAACACGACATTGTCATCATCTAAACCATCAAGTTATCCGATAGACATCTTTGTTACCAACAAACAAGGATTCTACCTAAAAATCGACACCACAAGTGCGCTAGTGCGCTGAATATGAGTTAGCGTGCTGTTTTTAGAGTTACCAAGAGACTGGAAGACGTGAAAGACGTGGTTACAGAAGGAAAAGGTGCAAATATGACTGAGTGGTGTTCAAATCCACCAAGAGCTCCGAGAAACACGGGGAGCGCTTGTGAGTAACTGGACATTCAGAAGAAGACTTAAGGCAGGTAACCTTGAGCCACAGAATCCAGTTACTGGCCTCACTAGGACTTGCCAGAGAACGCTTTGAACTGACGGACAATGGGATCCGTTCTCTTGGTAGCGTGCCTGCATGGTAGCGATAGAAGAGAACGAGTCTACAGAAGATTTGGAGGAAGATTCGCGCAGTATTATATAATGTTGTTTACGAGACTTTTCGAGACCTACAACTTCATCTGTGTGCGTATTTTCTTCTATGGATATTGATGTTTGGAATTTGCAGGAGAAAAACCGTTTATTTGGCTAAGTAACTTCCATGGCAGTGAATCAAAGACTATAATAAATAATTTGCGGTTTGGACCACGCGGATACATCGAGGGTTGTTTATAAAGTCAACAGGGAATCAAAAAAATTGGTGGCGCCGTTTATTTCGCGTCCTAATTGATGTGGTGTGGTTTGTAAATGCTTATAACATGGGGTTAATAAACCATAAACGATGTGGAAGACGTTTTCCTGATGAGACTAACGTTAGTTCTAATAATAAAAGAGGTGGACATGGATATTCCATTCAATCGTTCAATTGAGGCTTCATTTTAGTTGTGGAATCAGTAAAATGTTTAGGAAAAAAATAGAATTAAATACATTATTAATATTTTTAACTAAATTAATACTTTTGTTATATTCCAATCATAAAATGTTAATAAACGAATAAAATGTAATTAAGCAGAGATTTTGTAATAATTATAAAAAGTAATAAAAACCATATTATAATCTAAATTATTCAGTACCATGATTATAAATATACATATTGTTATTAATTCCCATTTTATAAGAATCTCGTAATCTTTCTGTAATTTGTTTACCATTTTTATAACAAATGTTGTTTGTTGACGGGTCAGATTTCAAAGAAAGTCACAAGGAAAGGAAAATCAGTCGAAGTCTATTTCGAAACAAAAGAAAAATTGTATAGAAAAGTTGGAAAAGCGTCGGACTTTTTACCGTATAGAAAGCTTCAGTTTTGATGAAGAGAAAAGTTGGATGTAGATGTTTTGAAGATTGGAAAACTTTTTTGGAAAGGAAATTTCAAACCGGAAATATTTAATATATCAAAATTTTAAATACTTGACGTCAAACACGTACAGATCAGTTTGATAATTCAATTATCGAATACTACAACACAAATATATGTTTTCAACTCTTTTTTTCCATCAGAAGGTCGATTAAATAAATCAAATTAGCATTTTATCGATTATTCTGAATCATCAGAAGTATACTTCTGTTTAATAGACATTCTAAAAGCATTTGACAGCGTTCCAAGATGTGTATTTTTGAAAATGTCATGTGAACCTGTACTTTTAGGCCTATTTCCTATAGAAATTATAACTAGATGTTCGGGGATTCCCCGAATTACCCTTTTGTTTATATCTGGGACTCACATTAACTCACTGGTGTGCTTTTGAGCAGAGATATTTACATACTTTGCTGGGATGTTTGTAATGCCATTTCAGGTGATATAAGTGGGTTTTTATTTTAATATTTGCTTAAATAAAAATGTCCTTTAAAAGAAAACACAAAACATTGTCTTTAAAACGAAAAAGTGAAATTATTGAAAGACTTAACAAGGCAGAAAGTGGAAAAGTGCCGCTGAGTATGAGGTTGGAAAATCTACAAACCAAAATCGACACGTAGGATTAATTTTAAAATAATTTTAGTGCTTTTCTTTGTACAACTGGTTCCTAAAAATGTACATACGATCTAAAAATGAATTTTATTCTTTCGAGCAGTCTAAACACATCAACAATTTGACACATTTTGCAAATTTAAATCAATTTTATGTCAGATTGACAAGCATAATCATCTTTGGCTACTAAATCAACATTTCATGATAAAATATACATATATTATTCAGTAATTACCGTTTTTTGCGTTTCATAATAAAGACTTTGATAAAAAACAACTGCTTTGGTAATCCGAATTATTTCTTAATCCGAATCGCCTTGGTTTTTATTAATTCCGAATATCGAGTCTGCACAGTATATAAAATTCTGGTGTGGCGGTGTTTTTTGAACTCCTCCGAGGCGGCTTGACCGATTCTCTTGATATTTTTTTAGATAAAGATCCTAAGATCAATCCCTATTTTTCCAACGCGATTTTTTTATTTCAACCACCAAAATTTCAAAATAGCGATTGAATATAATAATTATAGTACGATAAATTCTTGTTTATAATTCAAATTTCCTTTCCTATTTTGAATTTTCTGTGCAACTCTCATGTTTTAACACGTTGAGCCCCAACCAAAATTGATAAACTGTTCCCTGGCCCAATTTTTTTGTGTTTTTACTGTTCATATGGGGTGCGGATCCCGGGAAAAACGAAGTAAAAGTTTATTTGGAATAAAAAGTGCGAAAATTTTTGTGTGCGGCCCGAGGAAAAGATTATTTACTACAAAAACTTTCCCCCTCACACAAAAAACATCATTTTTGAATTTATGCTTTTATGTAGACTGTACAAAAATGGGTTTTTTGAGGATTCTATATGAGATCAAAAAAAATGCTTTTGAATGTGTTGAAACATTTAGAGTGATGTTGCCTGAGTTCTTCCTCAAGGGTTGGTAAGACTAGTTTGATTTATGGCCGATCCAAGCTTTGGATAATCCTCACAACAATATATTTTTCCCACTGGGCCATGGAGAAGGTTTCATCCATTCTGGGCTATGCGGAAAGTTCAATTACGGGCCGTATGGGACTCAACGTATTAATTTTAGTCTTAACGTGAATTCTTAATAAAATTCAAGTGCAATAATTATTTATTAATAACTGAAAACACGGTTTTTACTCTCATGTATTGATGAAGATATAATTAATAGTCGAAACGTTAATACTTTCATGAAACAAACGTTTAAGATATAAATTTAATATATTAAGTTCACGTACATGGAAAAAAGAACTAAATTGAAACCACTGTATATTACTTACTTTCATTAATAGAAAAAACAGGAATTGGCACTTAATCATTGTCAATAATCAAAGTTGTACTATAATTTTTCTATCAAAATCTCGCGTTTAAATATAAACCAAAAAATAAACAAACCAATATTTATTAAAATAATAAATATTATTTTCTTTTTCTTGCAAAACGTGATAAATGTAACGGAGAAAAGATCGTGATATGCATCATAACTTTTTTTATGTCCTAATACTTTTTATTGAATTAAAGTAAAAAAAAATTTACAATAAAGTAATTTGTTTAAGTTACGGCACTTATTCAGGACTTGAAGGGCCATAATTATTTACTAATATTTACAAAAAGATATTTCAAAATCATTAAACTCTGTTTTGTTCATCTTCAGCTACTCTTTTTGTTATAATTATAACTCTCCATCCATTTCTGTCCTCTGTTCTTTCTCTCTACTCAGTTATTCCCACTCTTCTCCAATCCGATGTCACATCTCCTATCCATTTCTTTCTTTTTTCGGTCCATCTTCTTCTTGTAATTGACTATCCTTCCATTTTTGCTACATGTCCCAACTACCTGATTCTTTTGGCTTAGACTAGTTGCGTTAAATCAGGCCATCACCTGTATTTAAAAGGGTTAAGAGGTAAGCAGATTTACTAAGATGTGCTTAATACCTTTGGTGGTCAATGTCCTTCGTATACGACCGAAGAAAATTGGACTGCAAGCTTCAAAAGATGTAAATTTTCCATTGAAGATGATGACCGATCGGGAAGACCAGTTCATGACATGATTTTATCAGATCGTCGAGTTGGTCTAAAACGGATCTGATCTGAAGCACTGAATATTCCTTACGAACGCGTTCATCATATAGTTCACGTCAATTTGGACAAACTGCTGCAAACTGAATCCCAATTGTTTGAATGTTGACCAAAAGCGCGCAAGGATATAAGCATCGCGTTCGAACTGTGCTCGATTTGAAAACTATGTAGACTTCTTAAACCGAATTGTTATTATGGATGAAACTTGGGCACATTTCTACGACGGAATGGCGACTCTCTGGTTCTCCAAGACCTAAGAAGTTTCCAAGTGTCCAAAAATCTGCTGGAAAAGTTCTTGCTTCAGTTTTTTGGGATTTCCATCAAGTAATCATGATTAATTTTTTGGGATAAGGGTAGGAAAATAACTTAAAAGGTCGTAAATTTTCTGTGGAGGTCTGGTTTGGACAAACTGCTGCAAATTGGATCTCAAAATGTTTGAATGTTGACCAGAAGCGTTCGATCTGTGCTCGATTTAGACGATGTAGACTTCTTAAACCGAATTATTACTATGGATGTGAAATATGTACATTTCTACGATCCAGAAACAAAACAACAATCGATGGAATGGCAACGCTCTGGTTCTCCAACACCTAAGAAGTTTCCAAGTGTCCAAATATTTGCTGGAAAAGTTCTTGCTTCAGTTTTTCGGGATTTCCATCAAGTAATCATGATTAATTTTTTGGGATAAGGGTAGGAAAATAACTGAAGATCACTATTCGACATTACTACGGGAAAAATTAAAGAGAAAAGACGCGGAAAGCTATCCAAAGGTGTTTTGTTTTTGCAGGACAACGCCCCTGCACACAAATCTCATGTTACTATGTAAAAAAATTCGTGATTTAGGGTTTGAATTACTAAAACATCCCCCTTATTCACTAGATTTGGCTCCGTCCGACTCCCATCTCTTTCCTCAACTGAAAAAAAGTTTAAAAGGTCGTAAATTTTCTGTGGAGGTCTGGTTTGGACAAACTGCTGCAAATTGGATCTCAAAATGTTTGAATGTTGACCAGAAGCGTTCGATCTGTGCTCGATTTAGACGATGTAGACTTCTTAAACCGAATTATTACTATGGATGTGAAATATGTACATTTCTACGATCCAGAAACAAAACAACAATCGATGGAATGGCAACGCTCTGGTTCTCCAACACCTAAGAAGTTTCCAAGTGTCCAAATATTTGCTGGAAAAGTTCTTGCTTCAGTTTTTCGGGATTTCCATCAAGTAATCATGATTAATTTTTTGGGATAAGGGTAGGAAAATAACTGAAGATCACTATTCGACATTACTACGGGAAAAATTAAAGAGAAAAGACTCGGAAAACTATCCATAAGTGTTTTGCTTTTGCAGGACAACGCCCCTGCACACAAATTTCATGTAGCCATGCAAAAAATTCATAATTTAGGGTTGGAATTACTAGAACATCCCCTTTATTCACCAGATTTGCCACCGTCCGACTCCCATCTCTTTCCTCAACTGAAAAAAAGTTTAAAAGGTCGTAAATTTTCTGTGGAGGTCTGGTTTGGACAAACTGCTGCAAATTGGATCTCAAAATGTTTGAATGTTGACCAGAAGCGTTCGATCTGTGCTCGATTTAGACGATGTAGACTTCTTAAACCGAATTATTACTATGGATGTGAAATATGTACATTTCTACGATCCAGAAACAAAACAACAATCGATGGAATGGCAACGCTCTGGTTCTCCAACACCTAAGAAGTTTCCAAGTGTCCAAAAATCTGCTGGAAAAGTTCTTGCTTCAGTTTTTTGGGATTTCCATCAAGTAATCATGATTAATTTTTTGGGATAAGGGTAGGAAAATAACTGAAGATCACTATTCGACATTACTACGGGAAAAATTAAAGAGAAAAGACGCGGAAAGCTATCCAAAGGTGTTTTGTTTTTGCAGGACAACGCCCCTGCACACAAATTTCATGTAGCCATGCAAAAAATTCATGATTTAGGGTTGGAATTACTAGAACATCCCCTTTATTCACCAGATTTGCCACCGTCCGACTCCCATCTCTTTCCTCAACTGAAAAAAAGTTTAAAAGGTCGTAAATTTTCTGTGGAGGTCTGGTTTGGACAAACTGCTGCAAATTGGATCTCAAAATGTTTGAATGTTGACCAGAAGCGTTCGATCTGTGCTCGATTTAGACGATGTAGACTTCTTAAACCGAATTATTACTATGGATGTGAAATATGTACATTTCTACGATCCAGAAACAAAACAACAATCGATGGAATGGCAACGCTCTGGTTCTCCAACACCTAAGAAGTTTCCAAGTGTCCAAAAATCTGCTGGAAAAGTTCTTGCTTCAGTTTTTTGGGATTTCCATCAAGTAATCATGATTAATTTTTTGGGATAAGGGTAGGAAAATAACTGAAGATCACTATTCGACATTACTACGGGAAAAATTAAAGAGAAAAGACTCGGAAAACTATCCATAAGTGTTTTGCTTTTGCAGGACAACGCCCCTGCACACAAATTTCATGTAGCCATGCAAAAAATTCATAATTTAGGGTTGGAATTACTAGAACATCCCCTTTATTCACCAGATTTGCCACCGTCCGACTCCCATCTCTTTCCTCAACTGAAAAAAAGTTTAAAAGGTCGTAAATTTTCTGTGGAGGTCTGGTTTGGACAAACTGCTGCAAATTGGATCTCAAAATGTTTGAATGTTGACCAGAAGCGTTCGATCTGTGCTCGATTTAGACGATGTAGACTTCTTAAACCGAATTATTACTATGGATGTGAAATATGTACATTTCTACGATCCAGAAACAAAACAACAATCGATGGAATGGCAACGCTCTGGTTCTCCAACACCTAAGAAGTTTCCAAGTGTCCAAAAATCTGCTGGAAAAGTTCTTGCTTCAGTTTTTTGGGATTTCCATCAAGTAATCATGATTAATTTTTTGGGATAAGGGTAGGAAAATAACTGAAGATCACTATTCGACATTACTACGGGAAAAATTAAAGAGAAAAGACGCGGAAAGCTATCCAAAGGTGTTTTGTTTTTGCAGGACAACGCCCCTGCACACAAATCTCATGTTACTATGTAAAAAAATTCGTGATTTAGGGTTTGAATTACTAAAACATCCCCCTTATTCACTAGATTTGGCTCCATCCAACTCCAATCTCTTTCCTCAACTGAAAAAAAGTTTAAAAGGTCGTAAATTTTCTGTGGAGGTCTGGTTTGGACAAACTGCTGCAAATTGGATCTCAAAATGTTTGAATGTTGACCAGAAGCGTTCGATCTGTGCTCGATTTAGACGATGTAGACTTCTTAAACCGAATTATTACTATGGATGTGAAATATGTACATTTCTACGATCCAGAAACAAAACAACAATCGATGGAATGGCAACGCTCTGGTTCTCCAACACCTAAGAAGTTTCCAAGTGTCCAAATATTTGCTGGAAAAGTTCTTGCTTCAGTTTTTCGGGATTTCCATCAAGTAATCATGATTAATTTTTTGGGATAAGGGTAGGAAAATAACTGAAGATCACTATTCGACATTACTACGGGAAAAATTAAAGAGAAAAGACTCGGAAAGCTATCCAAAGGTGTTTTGCTTTTGCAGGACAACGCCCCTGCACACAAATTTCATGTAGCCATGCAAAAAATTCATGATTTAGGGTTGGAATTACTAGAACATCCCCTTTATTCACCAGATTTGCCACCGTCCGACTCCCATCTCTTTCCTCAACTGAAAAAAAGTTTAAAAGGTCGTAAATTTTCTGTGGAGGTCTGGTTTGGACA
The DNA here is from genome assembly GCF_026230105.1 of Diorhabda sublineata. Taxonomy (NCBI): domain Eukaryota; kingdom Metazoa; phylum Arthropoda; class Insecta; order Coleoptera; family Chrysomelidae; genus Diorhabda; species Diorhabda sublineata. Next base: position 3,439,982 of record NC_079474.1, on the reverse strand, counting down.
AACTGCTGCAAATTGGATCTCAAAATGTTTGAATGTTGACCAGAAGCGTTCGATCTGTGCTCGATTTAGACGATGTAGACTTCTTAAACCGAATTGTTACTATGGATGTGAAATATGGTAACGCTCTGGTTCTCCAAGATCTAAGAAGTTTCCAAGTGGCCAAAAATCTACTGGAAAAGTTCTTGCTTCAGTTTTTTGGGATTTCCATCAAGTAATCATGATTAATTTTTTGGGATAAGGGTAGAAAAATAACTGGAGATTACTATTCGACATTACTGCGAAAGCTATCCAAAGGTGTTTTGTTTTTGCAGGACAACGCCCCTGCACACAAATCTCATGTTACTATGTAAAAAATTCGTGATTTAGGGTTTGAATTACTAGAACATCCCCCTTATTCACCAGATTTGGCTCCGTCCGACTACCATCTCTTGCCTTAGCTGAAAAAAAGTTTAAAAGGTCGTAAATTTTCTTCCAACGAGGAGATAATAAAAACTGTAGATTTCTGGTTGGCAGAGCAGGAAGAAACTTGTTTTTAAAGGTCTAGAGACGTTGCTGTAATAAATGTATCCAATTAAGAGGTGAATATGTTGAGTAATAAAATATTTTGACATTGAAAGGTCTGATAGTATTCGTAGGGTGATACATTCATCAAATCTTCTCTGGTTATAGTTTCCCAGGAAAATCTTTGCCTGTCTCAGCTCCTGTTGGTTGTCCCAATAATTGGTTTTGCTTTTTCTATTATCCCGTAGCTGATACCACAGATTCAGGTCTCATGAAGGGCTTGACTGTAGATTAATCCTTTGGTATTAAAGGAAGAACCTCGTCATAATCGACCGCCTAGTGCTGTAAGAAAACTGGGAACCGAAGATCAACCAGTTATCTAAGATGTGAAGACGGATCGATGGAAAGACATATGCATGGGGAAAATTTGATTTGATAGACATGCCTTGCAGAGCCATTAGTGTCTCTGCTGATATTTGTTTTATCTTTTGCAGCAAGCTGATGACTTAGTTATATAGGGGGTAGTGCAAAAATTGTAAATAAATGCAATGGCGGATACAGTTATGTTCTGAATTCTGATTTTGAGACGCTATAGGTTTTGGATAACGTTAATTTCAACTATATTGTTGTTACGGATGAAGCACTTCTGGTTATACCGGAAATATATGTCAAAATACGAAATATACAGGGTGTCGCATGACTAGCTAAAACAATCTGTATATGGGAAAATATTTATAGTAAAATCATGAAAATTTCTACGTTTTGTTTTTCGGATACGATCTTTTTAACTAAAATATTTTCAAAAGACGAACGATTTCCGGTAGAACCGGAAGTCGACTGTAACTTTTTTTCTAAAAACTTTTTTCGAAAGTTGTTACAAGAACATGTTCTTTATTTGCAGAAAACATTTAATATCTGGATAATGGTAAGGTTTAGGTATGAATTTGACTTATTTTTTACCCCTGGTTGCGTTAAAATAGAAAAAACCGGGTGGTTTTATTAAAAAAAATGAATAAATTTGATATTTATGAAGTTAAACTTTGAAAACTTTTTATACACACCCTATATAAAATGAAGAATTTTCTAATATAGATTCAAATACGTCTGATCTTGATAAAAACAACCGAACAGAAACCACTTTCATATATTTAAGGGTATTCCCGTAAAAAAATAATTTATAAGGGTCTGCAACTGTCAAATTTTCTACAAAAAAATTAATAACTCAAAAAGTATGCATTTTTCGAAAAAAGTTTTCAGACAAAAATATACTAAAATTTTACGTAGATTTCAAAAATTTATTAATATACAGGGTGTTCTATTTAAAATAACAAAGTTACAGTCGACTTCCGGTAGAAACGGAAGTCGGCCATCTTTGAAAATATTCTAGTTAAAAAGATCGTATCCGAAAACCGAAACGTAGAAACTTTCATGATTTTACTATAAGTATTTTGCCATATACAGATACTTTTAACTCGTCGTGGTACACCCTGTATTTTAATTCATATTGGAATTCTATTTGGAATTTTAGATAAAATGTTGCAGAAGTGGTTGAATTTTGCTTCAATAAATACTGATACCAAACAAATTAGTTTAAAAACCAGGGAAAATGTGATAAAATACAGGGTGTTCTATTTAAAGTAAGAAACTTATAAATGATTTAAATTGTATATGTTGGGGGCTAAATTTGAAACACCCTGTATGAAATATCAATAAGTTGGACTTATGGAATTAACGTGTGTACGTCTGTTGTATATTGGTTATAATTTCACGATATTAGTTTCGTTATTATTGGAGATATTGTTATTCAATATTTTTTCAAAAATATCTCGAAAATACTTCATTCTTGTTTAAATATATTATAGAAAAATTTTATCCAAAATTTCATGTAGAATTCGAAAATTAAATAAAAAATATTTGGGTTCTATTCAAAATAACAATTTCGTAATTTTAGATTTTTTACTATATCCACCATTTTTTTTAAATACAATTTTTTCGCGACACACCCTGTACAGTTGGTTTATAAATAAATAAAAGTTAATGAAATTATCCTCAATGTTATCGATTAAAAAATTGTTGGTAACTCCAAGAAGCCCTTTAACCTTCCCCTCAAAATAAGCTGAATTTGAGCTGAATTTCTTACTAGCGAGGAATTTTTTTGGGATCAGCGAATAGCCAGTGGTCACCATGGACCAGATCTGGACTATACGGTGGTTGAGGAAGCAATTCGAATTGTAATTCGTTCAATTTAACTATCGACTGTGAATCGGTGCATTGTCTTGGTGGAACAGAGGTTTTTTCGTCGACGCTTCTCCATAATTTTTGCATTCAAACGATTCAAAAACTCTATGTAGTATTCGCTATTGATCGTTTCTTCCTTTTGGAGATACTCGATGGACAATATTCCATGCGCACCCCAAAATATTTAAGCTAGATCTTTCCAAGCTTACTGTTGTGCCTTTGGACGCTTCGAACGTGGTTCACCGGCTGCATTCCACTCAGTGAAGTGAAAGTGAGTGAAGTGATGGATTCATGTTTCATCCATTGTCACATATCGACGTAAAAAATTTGCTTTATTACGTGTAAAGCATGTCCAAATACTGCTTTGAATCATCAACACGTTGTTGTTTTTGATCGACTGTGAGTTGGCGCGACACCCACTTTGAAAAAAGCGTTATCATAATCAAATTTTCATACATAATTGTAAACCCACCGCCTTCTGATATCTTTACGGCCTCAGATATCTCACGCAATTTCAATTTACGATTAGATATAACCAATTCGTGGAGTTTTTTGACGATAATCAACACGCGAAATTGTTTTGAAAATAACAAAAGTAGCTCCACTTAAATGGCTGTCACTTTTTTCTGACTAATCGAAATGTCATGAAATTTTGACACATAGTTTTTAGAAAGTTGGTACTTCATAAACGTCATATGGATTTGACAGTCGAAGCGCCATCTATGTGTCAGTCACACGACTTGCCAAAAAATATAAATTTTTGGGAACTTGATCTAGCGGAGAAGTTTTCAACACGCGGAATCGACTTAAACTATTTCATCGAAATGTGAATTTATACAAGGATGCAGTTATTTTTCTTACAATAAAAGAAAACCTGAAAATTCTGAAACTATACGAACTAATTGTTTTTTAATGAGATAATTAAACGGTGAAAGCAGTTCATCGGATCGTGTTAATGCGTAGAACGTTCATATTAGTCATAGACATTAACGAGAAGATCGATAAACTTTAAAATTTCCCGTTTGACCTTTAGTTATAATTTTGTTAACGATATCAGTCCGTGTTGGTGTTTTGTAATTACGTACGTGCATAAACTAAAATGATTTCCAATATATTAACAAAATGTGTCATATTCTTATATTTGATTTTATTGGTAAGTCGATTTTTACAATTTTTGTCATTAAAATATTAAAAATGAAGATTCACGAGATAAATTTCGTACTAAAATACTAAAACATTGAAATTTATAAAAAATAAAAATTTAGATATCGAAATTTCTTTTAAATGATATATTCATAACAGAAACAATAAACAGTTCAAATTTATGACTCAAAATTTATGAAAAAAACTGAATTTTTATATTTATTTTATTTTTATCATATCTACAAAATTATATGAAAGTTATAAATCTCTATATTATCGAAAATATGTTATTTCGAATTAAAAAGTAAAAAATTAAAATCTATTATCTATTTATTGATGGTTTTCTTCCAAAACAAGGAAAAATTTCCTTTTTAATTTTCTCAGCCTCAAATTATTCGATTTTATTTCTTTGTAATTTCCTTTAAGCACAAATTTACAAAGGGCCCTGACGATTCTTAACGTTATTCAAATATCTTTATACCAAAATATGAGGGGTTTCCCAATAAGAGCTGCTATTTTGATATTCAAAGAAAAATACCATTTTTTGAGATAAATGATCGGATTTTTATTTCATTATAAAGAGGAAGGTATGCCGTTAATAATGGAAAACGACATCAGCCAAATAGCCGCCACGACTGCGCTTACAGGACCATATCCTTTTCATGAAATTTTCCGTAACCAAATTGCAAAGCGGCTGCCCTATGTCCTCGATAGCCTCACTAATTCCATCTTTGAGGTCTTGAATCGATGCTGGACTGTTGGCGTAGACCTTATCTTTCTTTGTTGGCCCCAAAGGAAAAAGTCGCAAGGTGTTAAATCACAAGATCTTGGTGGCCAATTGTGATCACCTCTTCGAGAGATAACACGGTCCGGTTTCGTTGCTTGTGTGGCACGTAGCGCCGTCTTGTTGAAAGTAAACGTTGTCCAAATCAATACCATCCAATTCCGGCCATAAAAAATCATTAATCATCTCTCGATAGCGCAATCCATTCACCGTAACTGTTGCTCCAGCCTCATTTTCGAAAAAGTAAGGTCCAATGACACCGCCAGACCATAAACCGCACCAAACAGTCACGCGTTGAGGGTGGAGAGGATTTTCAACAATAACTCTTGGGTTTTCCGAGCCCCAGATTCGACAATTTTGTTTATTGACGTAACCACCAAGGTGGATGAAATTCCGGATCATTTTCATGCATTTCAAGGATCCAATCAGCAAACACATGACGTTGTTGATGATCGGCCGGCTTGAGTTCTTGTGTCAATTGAACTTTATAGGCGTTAAGACCCAAGCAAAATACGGTGCAATGACGTTTGTGGAATAGCTAATACCAAAGAACGACGAGGAATGGACAAATAATCTTCAACACTTTGGGCTACAGCAGCAATATTCCAGTTGTACTTGAGCGACGTGGACGGGTTTTATTCTTCACATCACTAACTTGTCCCAACAGCTCAAATTTTTCCACCAATTTCTGTATTGCGGTCCGAGAAGGTGCTTCACGTCGACCCAAAAATGTTTTAGTTTTACGAACCGTCTCTACCAAACTTTCACCATTTTTATAGTGAATTTTAATAATTTCAATGCGTTGTTGAAGCACGTATCGTTCCATTTTCATTAATGGCGTAGTTTCTACTTGTCAAATGTCAAAAAGTGACAGCTTCAAAAGTGACATTTACCGAAATAGCGGGCTATTCAAAATAACACCTCTTATTGGAAAATCCTTTATAATAAATATTTCGATAAAGACTAAAGTAATAAGAAACGTGAATTTTTTAAAAATTATTTAAAAAAAACTAATTTTAAACCGAAGAGCTTAAAATCAATCAATTTAGAAGCATTTATATACCAAAAAGTCTAAAAAATGAGAAATCAAAGAAATTTATATCAAAATATCGATATTTTTGATGTCAAATTATTGATATTTATTTTTATATATAAAATTCGTTATTTTTTTATCAATAATTTTATTGTCATTCTATTAATAATGCTCAAATATCTAATTATAAAAAGAAATTATCTACTATCAAAGTTTTTCGACATTGGAATATTTTTTTTATGATATAATGTCCGAGTGGTTTTAAATAAAACTTTTTACACCACGTATATTTATTCTACATGTTCAAAAAACTGCCTGGTTGGGCTCCTCCTCTCTTATGATTCCAACACTGGCCTCAACCCCCCATGCCTGTTGAGCCAATTAATTGTTACTTATGACTTGTTACTTGTCTCGTACATAGGTGGCGGCACAGCTATTATTCGAATTCTAAACATATATCGATACTTACACAAATGTGTGAAGTAGCCTTTTTTTCGACGATTGCGACAATCTCATGAATTCAAAAATGACTTTACACACGAATTGCATACAATATTTTTTCTACTAGAGACAATTTCATCAAAATACAAAAGTTTTAATGGTAATTTTCCCTATAAAATATTTTGTGCTTTTTAATCAAAATTACAACAAAATAACAGACGAATGTGGGTTAGTAAATTTTTCAAATCTAGAAAAATAGAAAATGGCATCCGCGCGACTTGAACCTGGGACCTTCCGCATGTAAACCTCCTTCTCTATCCACTACACTACGAAGACGTTAATAATACGTTTTTTACGCACTCGAAAGTACATACTAGACGCAAGGTAGTAGAAAAAAATGTTTCTAGTTCCCCAGTTCGAGCATAGTGGCAGCACTGCGGTCTCATAATGTCTGTCAACTGACAGCATGACAATAATAATCATTTGGTTAGGTTAGGTTAATTTTGACATGTAATTGTGCTTCAAGACGTGTGAGAATGCAAATACACAATTGAAAAGTGTTTTTATTACGTTTTTTCTAATGTTTACGACGCCTTGTATGATATAGATATGTTTTTTCAGGTACTACCCACCAGTACATCTATGGAAATATCCTGCGCTAGGAAAGGATTCCTTTGCTACAAAACAAATAAATTTTTCCAATGCGTCCATAACAATGGAAAATATTTTCCATCTGGGGCGCCAATAGATTGTCCAAAAGGGTTTATATGCAAAGACGATTCCGAATTAGAATGTGACGTCGAAGATTTTTTGATCGAGAGATAATCATAATAAAAATTTTGTTCTATATACTTTCAATTTTGTTTTGCTTCACCAATAATTCCTTTTCTGTAGCTTGCTTTATTATTCTTCGAATCTCTACGCTTATTTTTTTATCCTTTCTCATATGGAATAAGAGCCAGTACCCCTAATACAAATGTTAAGCTTCCCTCAAGCACAGTTGCACAATAAACGTATTTGTAACTAACAGTTATTAACTTACTACACCAATGTACAACATCACTCATTAAGGCGTGTGACTGACACACAGATGGCGCTGCCAACTTTCGAAAGATTATGTGTCAAAATTTCGTGACATTTCGATTAGTCAGAACACAGATTCAAAACAGTTTATCATTGCTTGACGTGACATACGATTGACGTTTCAATTGATGTACAAGTTTTACATTAGGTGGAAAACGACTTTTATAAATTTTGATTGTTGAGCATTCAATATGGCTGAATTATGGTTTTTACATTGTTATTAGATAATTCGTTTTCCAAAAAATATAATGAACTTCGTTATACATATCCATCACAAATTACAAAGATCCTTCCAGAAAAATTAATGATCTGACAACAGTGTAAACATCACCATAATATTGGCCGTAATCAAGAATAGTTCACCAATAGGATTGCTCAATAAACTGAATGTGTCTGCCATGTGCGTGCGAAAAATCGCCATACGTGACGTCACCTGCAGACCTCGACCGGTCTTAACTCTTTGTTGAGCTAGACTATTTGATGAGTTTAAAGGCCAATTTTAACAAAAATACAGTTATTTTTTTAAGTTTTATTCATTATTATGAATTAATATTAATTTAAAATCCAATTTCCAATTATTCAGTTAATTTTAAGTTCCATTTATAATAGGTATACAATGAAGAAAAGAAATTAAAGAAAATGAATTATTTTTTAAAATGATCTGTATTTTATAATTAGTAAAACAGAAGCCATTAACAAACTTTAAACTAAAAATTAAAAAGTAAAAACAAATGAAATGATTTAAACTGATTTATGAAAAATATTTCTAATAATAATCTAAATTATTAAATTTAAGAAAAATAATAAAATATCAGATATATATAAAATAAAGAGATAGGTAGAAATCTGTCAATGAGTAATTTTGAACATTTTTTTTCCAGTTTTTCTGCCGTCATCTTCATCCCCTTCATCCCCCCATTAAGTTTTTTGATATTTGTGCTTTTTATATTACTTCTGGATTTTAAAAGAGCATACTGTCTTTCTAACTTTTCATATTTCTCTACAGACTCATTGTACAAAGCCTTATAATCATAGTTTTCTGGGACAAAGTTGGGGGTTGATGAAGTGGAAGGCTCTGGTACATGCTCTTCAAACTGAATACTTCCAAAAGATTTAGGATTATGGTCTTCGGTATCATCAGAAAAAGTATTAATAGGAGCTGTTAACGTGGCTACTTTTAAAAGTTTGTTCACTTCCTCCTTTGCATTTCGTTTGGCCAGTCTTTCTTCTCTGGAACTGATGCTTGAACTACTAGCTTCACTTGTTGATTTTTTTGAATACAATCCCAAAGTAGGAACAGCGGTTTTTTTCAATATCTTTCGTAGTGGTAAACCTAAAATACATATACATATTATATATATTTATGAACAAATTGAGTTACTAAATTTCATTACCAAAATCATTTTGGGACAGTATAGACTTTGAAAGCTATAAACTATTACACTAAACAATTAAATAATTCACCAACCTAATAATTCATTCTGTAAGTCTCTTTCATAATCCTTTTCTGTGAAATGAACTGAGCAGATGTAGCTAGTATCAGGGTTAAATTTATCTTCCCGTTTGCATCGTAATATCCATTCTTTTCTCATAGTTTGGGAAACAAGATCTTTAGCTTTGGGAAACCGATGAAATATAAAATATTCATGTTCTTGCTGCCTTGTTTTATAGGTATTACCACAACCATACACAGCACAACGTGTACCAGGCATTTTGATTTTTGGACATATACTACATGCACTAAAATCAAACAAACAAAGTTTCATTTAGCAAAAAAAAGTAAAATAAAAATCTAGATTAGTTGCTGGACAAATGCAAACCAACCGACCAAAAACGCTGTTATGATTCGCCCATTTTTTTAATTTTTTATTGAGGTGTATAAAGAATAGAAATTTAAATAAGCCAATTAAATTGTCATTTCTGCTCAGCTGGTTTTCTTTCAGCCAGTAACTGACTTGGATTTTAATTTTTATTTTGCTATTTAAATCCAGCTTTAATATAACAAAACATTTTTACCTACCCTTGAAAGTCTCACAAGATTATTTTGCCTTAAACAATAATATTGTCTTTGTTCACTATTCTCCACATATATAATACACACAAATAATAGTTTTTAAAACGTAGAACTAAGTAAAAAACGAATTTCCAACTCTTCAATCACTTGTACGACCTTTTCGAATTAACAAAAACACAAGCAATACCGCACAGCGTAAATGGTAAACAAGCCGTCGAGGTCTGCAGGTGACGTAAGCATCACTTGACCTTGGCTCAAGAATTGGCGTATGTACGTCTTATGGGATTGATCAATCCTATTGGTGAACTATTCTTGGGCCGTAATATTCACTCTCTATGAAATCTGTTGTTAATATATTTAGTTTGAATATATTTAGTAATGGTTTAATTATGATTTTTTGTAATATTTTCCACATGTTTTTTTCTAAATGAATCTATTATTATTTGTAAATCGCTGGTAGGTTTGGTACTCATTACGATAAGTTGTTTATTATATTTCAATCAGCCTTCAAATCGATATAAATGAAACTATTCAAAAAAACATAAATAAATACCTTTATTGATAAACAAATCACAAAATACTACCACTTTCACTTCTTCTAAAAGACTTATTCATATATACAATTACATCTTTAATGATAGGTATGACCAGCCAGGTCACACCGACGACGAAATAACAAATGGCAGTAGTTAGGGGAAAGAATGCCGCTAAATCTAAATTGTAAATATAAATTAAATAATAAATTAATATCACAAGACAACCGGAGATAGTGTTGAGGATTCCTTCTAGCCTAGAAAACTTTCTTTTGCCTACGAAGAATCTGTATACGGACATTTCCGCAAATCTCGATAAACCATAACCGAATCCGAAAAAGAGGCAGCTCCAGGTGATGAAATCGTTGGACATTTTTCTCTTTGTTAGCACTGAAAATATCGAGACTTGATGATATATATATATGACGTAAACAAAAATGTTATTTTTATATGTAATCACGCAACTAACGATTGGAAAAGATTGTTGGCAACACCGACTTTGGGCTTTGTGAGAATCATTTAGTTCCCAATCCGCGTTGCCAAGTTTAATAGTTGACTTTGCTCGTGAGAATAGTAAACATCCATTGAAGAGGAATAAATAATTTTTAAAGGCAAATGAAAAAATCCGTTAAATTATTCATTACATTTACCCACCGGTCTACCAGGATAGAAAATAACGTACGATCGTATAATATGACAACGACCCGGTTAACTCGATATATTTCCAAACAATAATGAACGTGATCAGAGTTAGTTTCCGAACATTCAGATCATGATCGGGTTTTCTAAAAATCTTATCATAACATTTTAATTAATTTGTTTATTGTGTAAAGGTATAGTGAAATGCATATTTCTTCAATATACTAATTATATTTAAAGTTTGGCAACGGTGGGGAAATAGCCCCATGCGTATAACTCACACAACTAGTAGAGAGAGATAGCGAGAAAATTTGCCGGTTCGTACACATGCGCTGAGTAGTAATTTCGTACATGTATTGTTCACAGACTATGTTGTCGAATTAAAACATATTTCCTATATTTTAATTGATTTTGAAAACAATGAAAAAGTTTAAATATGAATAATATCCAATAAAAATAGATTTACATAACACATGTATGAAAAGTCGTGTTTTAGGAGAATATTGATTAATAGTTTTATTTAATATATTTGTTAGATTGAACATTTCAATCTAGAACGATTTTTATACTTTTTACATTTTATTTGGCAACATGGTTACTCCATATGTTTGCTGTCTGTCAAAGTTTCAAATTATGATATTAATTTAAAGCATTTTATTGGTTTACGTTTATTTGTAGACGTTTTGTTAATATTTTTACCATTATATTTTATTTTTAAGTAAATTCTATTAAAAAATGTTTTTTTAACGAGTAACTTCAGTTCGTGAATGTTAAATAACACTAAAGTTATTAGTTTTGGTAATTTGAATTTCTTTATACAAGTTTTATTACAATTTCCACCATTGTATTTCACTGGTAAGTACCTTCAATTGATAAATAAATTTTCTTAACAAGTAGGTTCAGTTCGTAAAAAATATTGAATTTATTTAATACAATTTAAAGCAAAGAAATCTATTTTTAAAGTTAGGTTATGTTAAATAAATATTTGTGTTCAGTTTTCAATCATATGAAACTATTTTCATACTATTCTTATTGTTTATGTTAATTTATGATGACGTTCATCAATTTTTATAACGTAAGTCTTAAACTAAAGCCGTTTTTACACGTTTTATCTAAATTTTTCAACGGAAAATAATCAATTTATGATATAATATAACAAATAAGTAACTAGTAAATTTAATTTCAAACAAATATAATTTACTTACGTAACATACTGCAAGTGGAGAAGGCGAGTCCAACAACAAAGGTAATCCTCAACTTCGTAGCAGAGAATTTCATCAATAACGGTAACAATACCAAAGATAAACACCAAGAAAACGCGATATAAGACAATAAAAACGCCATGTCTTCTTTTTTATAACCGTCATTTTTCTTTAGAGTGATATACGGGGTAAGAGAAATGAAAAAATTCGAACTTATACCTAAAAGTACTTTCGAAATCATAATTGGATAAAAATGTGGATCGGTAAGGGACCGAAATAGAGGTACGAACACCGTATCTAACAAACAATCTTTCCACGATCTTATTCTTCTTTTCCACAAGAATATGCTATAAGGAGAACAAGAACAACACGGTTTCTTTTTATCGAACTTCATATCTTTCAAAAATAGATTCTTCTTTTCGGTATAATTCGGAATATACTCGATGTTCTGAATCGGTTCGGGTTTTATCACGATCTCCTTCGGTATCACAATTTCCTTTTTTTCGATCCTATTCAATTCTTCCAGGGCCGTACTGATCCTACTCAACCTCTTAGGATCGATCACGTTGATGTTAGTTTCGTCTATTTCGTCTACTTCTTCAGGTATTTGCGGTAAAATACTCACACCGGCGTGACTGTAGTATAATTGAACCGTAGTGGGGGTTAAAGGTGCCGGGGGTAAGTAAATATTATTCGTTTTGTTATAAGATTCTTCTTGTATTATTAAATCGTCGTTATCTTGGTTTTTTCCGTCGTCTTCGTTATCGGATACTTCCTCGTCGGATATTTCGTCGTTGTTGTATAATTCTCCGTGTTTCATATCGGATGTATTAGCAGAATTTGCGAATACTTTCATCTCTTTCATTTGCTGCGAGAATCTATTAAAAAAAATTGATTATAATACTAAATAAATGGGAAATAACGTTTCACTTACGCTGGTAAAGTTTGATATCTACCCATTCCTGGTGATATATCACGGTATTGTCGAGGTTCTTTCAAAATGAAACTAGCGGGAATAACTATAAGGATAATACCAGCGTAAATCATAGTTACATAATTCATCGTATAATTATCGATCAGGATTAATACTATATGAGGCATTATCATCAAACTTATCGCCCTCGCTGATTGGATGTTACCTTCGAATGCTCTTTCCGCGCTCTTGTACTTTTTCCGAACCAAATATTTTAATTGAGTATATATTATATTACTGAAAATACCTCCGAATATTCCGTAACATAATATATGATAAGGTATCATAATTCCACCGGCTAAACATATCGCAGACGCCGATATCAATGTTTTATAAGGAAAACATCCTTTATTATCCCAATATTGTACCAAAATATGTGACCAAGGTGCTGAAAATTTAATGGGAATTGGTGAAAATATGACATAAATTACAATACAATTACAGTATTTGATCAATTTGCTATTACTACAATTTTAAAAATAAATATAAATCATTCTTAAATTAATTTTGTTGGTTTGTACAAAAAAACCTAGTACAACTCTGTCTAAAATCAAGTGCGTATACATTGCGTTCGTTTCTTTGTAAATGGAGTATTCTGGTTAACCGACACTAAACGAACGCTTACTGTCAAAATTTTTATCTGTTCTATGTTACACTATAATTCTGTACCATAGAATAAATCTGATATTATAGAGTGCACCTTTGCGTAGTTCTAGGTTTTATTACTGCTTGTGTCAATTTTGTTGCTTATCAATAAAAATGTTATTATACATTTACATATTATTTTAAATGATAATTTTTAGATTATATAATATGAGAATGATAAGATTTAATTGTATTTAATATTTGAATAAACTATTACCAAGACATAAGTGTTTTCATTTACTAATTACAAAGTTGAAAAAACAATGCTAAACATTTATAAGTTGTCCATATAATTAAATTTTTCGTAATTTTGCTCTTCAAAAAT